>NC_081412.1:435058911-435362548 GCF_030272615.1 Cryptomeria japonica | reverse complement strand
GCAAATTGTTTATAAATAAGGAACTGTTGATAAACAATGTATGCGGGCAAGTGTATGCACAGGGATGCTACATAGTGATTACTGAGCACTGAAGCTTGAAGACCTGTTTTGAATAACAGATTATAGAGCCCAGCAGATGGACAAGATAAGTCCTATGACTAGATTGTATTGAGCAAATAAGAATCTGCTTTAGCATTTTAGATGTGAAGTTACAGATAGATTTTTATTACTGTTATTTTGTAAAGTGACAGAAAATCTCTTAACCGAGTGGACTTAACAGTCTTATTTGTAAAACCGTCTAGCAAAGTGACATTCTGATTGAGTGTTTGAAATACTTTAACAAGGTCACTTCTAACAAGGTGAAGATCCTAATAGATTTGAGGGAAATCCCTTAACCGGGTCACATCTAGCAATGTGTTTGTAATCTTTAACAGGATTTGCTTTTAACCGAGCATACTCTAGAAGAGTATATTTCTTAGTGGGTCCAAAATCCCACAGTGGTTTTTCCCTATTTGGGTTTCCACGTTAAATATGGTGTTATGAGTGTTATGATGTTTATATGCTTATGAGTTTGCATGTTTAGCAGTTTTGGTTATATTACTGAAGTATATGTTACCGAGGTTGAATCTGTTGTTTTTACTGAGGATTAAGTTTGTATGATTCACCCCCCCCCTCTCATCTTATTAGCTTGGAATTTGTACTTAACATTAAGTATCAGAACTATCAGTTGAATCAAATATTGCATCGGTTATTGATTTACTTGTAATTGTTTTATTGTAATATCTTTTAGAGCCGACCTACTAAAATTGGTCTTAGGTTATGGTATATATGTAAGATCTTATTTGTAAGATCGATATGTGATTAGGAAAAGGAATTGTAAGAAGGTATATGCGAGATTAAGTAGAGCTATACACGCAGACATCATTTGAAGGTGAAGCAAGGATTTTGTAAAGGCATATCAGAACTACACCAGTATTGAATCAAGCATATGAAGATGCTATTTGGAGTAGTACATCATTATTGGATTTAACCATCCAATTGTAGTCAGTGTGACTCCTATTTATGTTTGAGCAGTGAGCTCTAGGCGCTTGGCCTTTCTGGCGCTTGGCCTTTCTGGCGCTTGGCCTTTCTGCATGTCCAGACCCCATTTGTATACGCATACTATCTGTAGTAGTATCATCTGATTGTGAGTAAGGTTTCCCACCGTGGTTTTTCCTCTTACAGGGTTTCCACGTACAAATATTGGTGTTATGTGTTGTGGATGTTATTGTCTTTCTGTTTCATGCATCAATCTTTACTAGTAGTGTAATTAACTGATAAACTGTCTACCGACATAAAGTTTGGTTTACTGGTATTAAGCGTTAAGGTTGGTTAAGTTGTTTTTGGTTTGAATTTATTTGACAACTGATTCACCCACCCCCATCTCAGTTGTCTCCAGGACCTAACAATTGGTATTAGAGCTTAGTCCTATTTTTGCAGAAGTTTAACAGCTTGAGGAGATCCAATGTCATCTAACTATTTTAGGAAGGACAATCCTAAACTTGATGGAACCAACTATGGCATATGGAAGATCATAATGGAGACACATCTAAATTGCATTGGAAGGGACATCTAGGATGTTACAAAGAATGGCTATATTGCTCCTACTCAAAGTCAGCCTAATCCACCTACCTTAGGAAAAGATGAGGAAAATGATTGCAAAGCAAGAGAAGGACTTTTGAGCGCATTATCAAATCAGAAAATCATGGGATTATTAGATAGGTCTACTGCTAAAACTATTTGGGATCATTTGGAAACATTGAATGAAGGAGATTCCACAGTCAAAATTGCAAAACTTGAAAGCTTCCGGGTCAGGTATGAAAATCTGAAAATGAAAGAAGTTGAAAGGATTTCTGCTTTTATGGAAAGAGATAATGAAATTGTTTTGGGTATTAAATGTTGTGGAGGAACCTTAATTGAAGATGAAATTGTTTCAAAAGTTTTAAGAGGATTGCCACTGGCATATAAAATGAAAGTTACTGCTATAAATGAGTTGAGAACAATGCCTAATACATCAGTAACTAGGGATACATTGATTGGAAAAATTTCAGCTTTTGAAATTGAGGAATTTGGTCATGTTGGTAATATAAAGATAAATTTAGCTTTTAACGCATCAACATCATCTGCACCATCATTTGACAAATCTGATTGGAAATCCTTTTATGCAAGAGAACTTGAGGAAAGTAGGAGAGAAAATGAAGAACTTGAAGCACTATTTGCAAGGAAAATACCTAAAGGTCTAGTTGGAAGTAAGTATGAAGGTAAAGAACCCTTTAAATGTTTTAACTATAATAAGATTGGTCATATGGCTTCAAGATACCTTGATAGACATGCTAGATTGAGAGAAGAAGCTAGAAGAATATACAAGCCTAACCCTGAATATCAGAGATACAGATTTAAGAAGAATAAAGATAGATCTTGTTATCTTGTTGATGAAGGAGTCACTGATGATTCTGACGAGGATCCGACAGACAATGGATGGATTTTTGTTGCTATAATAGAAGATCAACCGACACCTACTGTTCAACCAGTAGAACAGGCCCTGGTAGCTAAAGTTGAAGTTAAAGATGAATGGATCATTGATTCAGGATGTTCACATCATATGATTGGTGATAAAGGTAAATTATTGAACTTTCAAGAGTATAATGGAGGTCTGGTAAGGTTTGGAGATGATAAATCTTGTTTGATCAAAGGAAAAGGTACTGTATCTCTTGATGGTAAGCATACTACTGACAATGTTTACTATGTAGAAGGTTTAAAGCATAATCTTTTGAGTGTTGGTCAATTAGTTGAAAAAAGATTTCAGTTATAATTCAAGAATGGAAAATGCAAAATTATGAACAAAACTGGTTTGGAAATCGTAACCGGTAATCAAACTAGAGGCAATATCTTTCATTTGAATAATAATGAAAATACATGCTTGATTGCACATAATTATGAAAGTTGGTTATGGAATAAGAGACTTTGTCATGTAAATTTTGATTGCATGGTAAAAATCAGTACTACTAAGGCAGTTAGCGATTTACCTAAGATTGTTAAACCTCACAATCCGGTATGTAAGGAATGTCAATTTGGAAAACAAGTTAGAGCATCTTTTAAAAGTATTCCAAAAAAATCCAATAATGCTCTTGACTTAATTCACATTGATTTATGTGGTCCAGCTAGAACTAAAAGCTTACAAGGTGATAGATATTTCATGCTAATCATTGATGACTATTCTAGAATGTGTTGGGTTACTTTTCTCAGAGAAAAATCAGAAGCACTTGGAAAATTCAAACTATTCAAGGAAATGGTAGAAAATGAAACTGGTAAGAAAATCAAATGTCTGAGATTAGATCAAGGAGGTGAATTTACATCTAAGGAATTTAATACATTCTGTGAAGTGAATGGAATAAGAAGATAGTTATCAACACCCCAGACACCACAACAAAATAGAGTTGTAGAAAGGAAGAACAGAACTATCTTGGATGCAACTAGAAGTATGTTATTTGATGTAAATCTACCACATGTATATTGGAGAGAGGCAATAAGCACAATGGTCTATACATTCAACAAAGTTCACATCAAAGGTGAAACTGGTAAGACCCCTCATGAACTATGGTTTGGTATTACTCCTACTCTTAAATATTTCATAATATTTGGAAGTAAATGCTATATTAGAAGAGATGAATATATTGGCAAATTTGATCCTAGAAGTGATGAAAGAATATTTCTTGGTTATTCATCTAAGAGAAAAGCATATAGATGTTTTAACAAAAGATTGCAGAAAATTGTTGAGAGTAGAAATGTGAAGATCGATGAACAATTTAGAGGAACTTCAAGGTATATAGACTTTGAACCAGCAATAGAGATACTGATAAATGAACCTACATTGAATCCACCAGTACAGAATGAAGATCCAATTACATTGGTATCATCTGAAAAATTCCACTATAACTGAGGAACAACAACAAACAAAGACACCCCGGTATGTAAGACTGAATCACTCAGATAATCAAATAATTAGGAACAACTATCAAAGAGTTATGACAAGAGGAAGACTAGAAAATGAAGAGGTATGTCTTATTTCTCAAATTGAACCATCATCAATTAATGAGGCATGTGAAGATAAGCACTGGATTAAAGCTATGGAAGAGGAACTAGAACAAATTGAGAAGAATAACACATGGACATTAGTTCCCTGACTTAAAGACAAAAATGTGATTGAAACAAAATGGGTATTCAGAAACAAATTTAATGAAGATGGTAAAGTAATCAAAAATAAATTAAAACTAGTGTGTAAGGGATATTCTCAGAAATAAGGAATTGATTACAATGAAACCTTTGCACCGGTAGCTAGAATTGAGGCAGTCAGATTATTTTTGGCTTTTGTAGCATACAAGAACTACAAAGTATATCAAATGGACATTAAATGTGCATTTCTGAATAGAGATCTCGAAGAAGAAGTTTACATTGAGCAACCTGATGGATTTTCTTTGAAAGATAACAAAGATATGGTTTGTAGGTTAAGGAAAGTTGTGTATGGGCTGAAGCAAGCTCCAAGAGCTTGGTATGCTAGATTGGATAAATATCTTTTGAAGATTGGATTTTCTAAAGGTAATGTTGACAACAACTTATACTATAAAGTGACTAATGATGACATCTTGGCTATAGAAGTTTTTGTTGATGATATAATCTTTGAAGGAGAAGATGGATTATGTAAAGACTTTTCTATTGAAATGCAGCAAGAATTTGAAATGTCTATGATTGGAGAGATAAAATTCTTTTTAGGATTGCAGATTTCACAGACTGATAAAGGTATATTCTTGAGTCAATCCAGTACTTGAAGGAGTTACTAAAAAAATTTGGGATGGAGAACTCTAAACTGGTAAGCACACCTATGACTACAAATGACAAATTATCACTAAGGGGTGAATCTACACCTGTTAATCCGACTAGGTAAAAATCTATGATAGAAGGTTTACTATATTTGACACAAACAAGACCTGATATTATGAATGCAATATGTATTGTTTCAAGATTTCAGAGTAATCCTAGAGAAAATCATGAATCAACAGTAAAAAGGATTTTTCGGTACTTACAAGGCACTACAAATCTTGGTTTATGGTATCCTAGAGATGAAAACTTTGAATTATGTGCATAAATAGATGCAAATTGGGCAGGAGATGTGGATGATAGAAAAAAGCACCACCGGTGGAGCATTTTTTCTTGGAAGAAGATTAATTTCTTGGTTAAGTAAGAAACAAAGTTGTACATCTTTATCAACAGTAGAATTAGAATATGTTGTAGCAGCAACTAACTGTACACAGGTATTATGGCTTAAGCAAATGTTGAAGGACATAAAGGTAAAATGCAAGGAACCTATAACTATCTATTGTGATAACACTGCAACAATTGATATATCTAAGAATCTGGACTACATTCTAAAACTAAACATGTTTCTATCAAATTGAATTCATTGAAAGAGAATGTTAAAGAAAAAGAAGTAAAACTGGTTTATGTGAATACTAAAGAACAGATTGCAGATATTTTCACTAAACCTTTGCCTAAGGAGACTTTTGAATATCTCAGAGATCAGCTTGGGGTCATACCCCCATCGGTAGAGACCTAGATAGTTGATGTTTGTCATCAACCGACATAATTAATAGAGAAATATTTTACTCCAGCTTTGATGAGGAGAGCTACTTCTCAGGGGGAGTAGCTGGTATACTGAATTGGTTGGTATTTTGTACTTGAACCTGGCCTTTTTTTGGCTTTGGCATTTAATGTCAAAGGGGGAGAGATTGATATGGAAAAACAAAAGGAAAACACATGTTACTCTTAGGGGGATAGATTGTTACTTTGGGAGAGATTGATTACTCTCTGTATCTAAATTTTGATTTTTGGTTATGATCTCTTTTTGGGAGATTGTTGGTTTTTGGTATTTGGCATTTCTTTTTTGGCACTTTGATGGTTTTTCCATCTTGTTTTGCCATCAATGCCAAAGGGGGAGATTGTTGGTATTTTGGTTATGTTGATATGGTTTTGTCATTGATGTCAACACCTTTAACACTTATTAACTCTGGCACTTTGGAGGATTGGCAATGTTCACCGGCAAGCAAGT
The DNA here is from genome assembly GCF_030272615.1 of Cryptomeria japonica. Classification (NCBI taxonomy): domain Eukaryota; kingdom Viridiplantae; phylum Streptophyta; class Pinopsida; order Cupressales; family Cupressaceae; genus Cryptomeria; species Cryptomeria japonica. The sequence goes on along the minus strand of NC_081412.1, from coordinate 435,356,406 downwards.
GACTTTATGCACAATCACCGGTATCTGGTTCACTGACAAGATATATTGTTCACCGGCACTTGGAATAACATGGAAAACATCTGGTTATGTCGAAGACATCATTTGGACACTTTTTCTTGGAGATTTGTTCATTGGCATATTCGTATTTGCATATTTGTTGTTACCAACAAATAGGTCCAGAATAAGCACCATCGGGCTTATCTATTCTAGATCAGCATGACATGCTTTGGAGATGATTTTTCTATTATTGTAAATATATTAAGATGACATGTTGAATCGGATATTGCATCGGTTATTGATTTACTTGTAATTATTTTATTGTAATATCTTTTAGAGCCGACCTACTAAAATTGGTCTTAGGTTATGGTATATATGTAAGATGTAATTTGTAAGATCGATATGCAATTAGGAAAAGGAATTGTAAGAAGGTATATGCGAGATTAAGCAGATCTATAAACACAGACATCACTTGAAGGTGAAGCAAGGATTTTGTGAAGGCATATCAGAACTACATCGGTACTGAATCCAACATATGAAGATGCTATTTTGATTTGTACATCATTATTGGATTTAACCATCCAATTGTAGTTAGTGTGACTCCTATTTGTGTTTGAGTAGTGAGCTCTAGGCGCTTGGCCTTTTTGCATGTGCAGACCCCATTTGTATACACATACTATTTGCAGTAGTGTCATCTGATTGTGGGTAAGGTTTTCCACCATGGTTTTTCCCCTTACAGGGTTTCCACGTACAAATATTGGTGTTATATGTTGTGGATGCTATTGTCTTTCTGTTTCATGCATCAATCTTTACCGGTACTGTAATTAACTAATAAACTGTCTGCCGGCATAAAGTTTGGTTTACCGGTATTAAGCATTAAGGTTGGTTAAGTTATTTTTGGTTGTAATTTATTTGACAACTGATTCACCCCCCACTCTTAGTTGTCTCTGGGACCTAACAAACACATATCAACCTCCCAAACATATCTCCAAATCTATAGATAAATGTTTTGCAATGCAGATCAAAATACTGACACTTTGTTATCACTAAACAGTAGAAAAAACAAACACAACATGGATATCCATAACTCATTGAAATCTTCATACGGACCTCTGAAAATTGCACTGAATCAACTATAAACAATTCTCTACAAACCCTTTAATCTACAAACTCTATTCATCAACATGTTGAACAAATTCAGTAACTAATGTTCATTGCATCACTATCATAGATAGAGAAATATGTTGACACCAATGACAATACATCTTTTCATATATCACTAAAGCACATATTTGTAGCATACATACAATAATCTCCAACAATCTCCTCAAATATCTATAAATCTCCCCCTTTGGCATTGATGGCAACATATGTTGTGATAAATAATCAATGATAAAGAAATCAACAACTCTCTCATATCACTCTATCCCACTATACAAATAACTCTCTCCTCAGATTATTGCATAGTTTTTCACATGAATCTCTCCCTTTTTGACATCAATGACAAAGACACATATTTGCACCACAAAACACAAAACTAACTCACTATTTACTCCTCCTAAGTAGAAGCCTCCACTCATCAATCTGAATCATAAGATGACTATGAAATGCACCAAACTGATACATACCAATGCACCTTAGTTTTGATAAGAGGGGAAATCACCCCTAACTTTCCTCCGAGATACTCAAAGGTATCTATAGGCAAAGGCTTCGTAAATATGTCTGCAGTCTGTTCCTTTGTAGGCACATACTCTGTAAAGTGGAAAATTTGAGCTTAGCGAATTCACCACATGAAAGGGAGAAATTACTAAGGCAATTTTCACTTTGAGGAATCTATGTTCAAAAGAGTAATGAATTCACTAGATCCAATCCTAAATGAGACAAGGACTGAATGCTGAGTGGATTGGGTTGATTTGGGTTTTCCTCTTTTGTAAGTTGAATTGTTGAAATCACTTTTTTTAATCTTTCAGGTCTCATTCATACAACCTCTGCTAAATATCATATGAGTATAAGTCCTTCTTCATACGACATTTTGTCAAGACTTGTGTTTTATCATGCAGATTAGAAAAGGAGCTTGTATGAGTTTCTGCTTTGACAATTTAACTCTGTATTTTGTCATTCGGGCCTCTGAGAATACTCATGCAAAAAAGTATACTCTGTCATACGAATTTCTATTTTATTGTTTTAAAAATAGTATACTTTTTAGGGTTTTTCATAAATTGAATTTAGATTTTGCTAATGCTGACGCTAACCCTAGTCTATCTTCTATTTGTTTGACATTTTTACAGCCTAACCAGTTTCTTGTAGAATGCTTGTCAGAGAATTTATCAATCAAACATACATATGTCAAAGAATAAAAAACAACATGACTACTGATGCGTTGTTTTTGCAGGTTGCCTAAAGAAAATCGACCAAACATCATGTATTCTTTAAATTCATTTTTTTAGGTACTTAAATTTCTATTTGGTTAAAGAACAAATCTGTCTTTTATGTTTTCATAAAAATCAGAGAGGTGGGAGAGTATGCTTTTGTCTTTTACAGACAATCAGAAATCTAGATCCTCGAATCTTTTTCTAAATTTTGAGATTTGTATACCTTTAGTGGGTCTGTCACAGTGAGAAAAAGTAATCACCTTGTGAGAACAACCCAAGTGAGTACAGCTAGACCTGAGCATTCTAACTCACTATAATAAATAGGCCTATGGTGATTAAATTCTTAGAGGATGGGATTATTTGAGTTTTCTCTTTGAGATCTCTCATATTGGACATTTTGTAGGGCCTCGCAGTCTCAATCACATTTACGTGACTACAACTTGTTTTGGTACCTTGTCGAGCTATAGGCCTCAATCATGCTTACGTGACGTCAAGGGGTAATTTCGAATGGAATTCCTAACTGAGAACTATAAGATAGAAGCTACTCGATTCACCTCCGAAAGGGGGACAATTTTGTGTAAGAGAGATAGTAACTCTCCCAAGACACTTTCCATATCATTCCCCCATTAGCATTTGGAGTTGGCTAATACATCATTAAGAATCCATTGCGTAGGACTCAGGGACCATATTCTGATTAGCTATTGGGTGTGTACCTAAGTCAGCAAGCAAAGTTTTTCTTCTATAAGCCAACTTTCGTAGGGTTAGTGTGCTGTGCTTGGGATTATTATATATATCTTGTGTGTTTTTTGTGTTTTCATCCTGCAAACTAAAACTGAAATACAAAAACTAGAGAAAACAAATCAATAACTCAGTGATAAACTCTATCCGTGTCCAAAACAGGTCTTTGTCAGTCATCAAAACATTAGTCCGTGTCCAAAAACTGGTCTTTGTCAGTCATTAAAAAAACTCTATCTGTCAAAATTTCATTTCTGTTCAGTCCTCTATCATACAAGTTTGCTAAATTTTTGTCCTACTACATACCTCTTGTTGTACGAGTCTTCATTGATCTTAAACGTTTGTCATCTGGCTCTATTAAATCTATCATATGAATCTGAGAAACTATCATCTGGTCTTTTATAGTCTGTCATACGGATATACATCATATTCAACATATTATCATCTGGTGTCTTCCCAACTATCGTACAAAATCAAGCAACAACTCATACGAAAAATTGTCTTTATCATTTGTAAACTGCTAAACTATCATTTGGCTCTGCAAAATTTGTCATACAAATTCTTGATCTTGTTAGTCCAAACAATCAAAATTGCCCAAACCAGTCTATAGCGAGCATAAAACTAGTTATCATAATTATGAGCATAAAACAATCTCGATAGTGTACCCTTGCCATTATGTTGCATGATTTTGTCGATCATATTCCAGCTAGTTCAATCAACATCTTATCAAACCTAAGTTAACTTAGATAAAATCTTACACAGGATAGATAGTTCCTAAAACCAGACCAAATCTTAGTTACTTCTCTTAATCACTACGTTAAATGAACAACTAGCTTCAATTTGATCTTGACTTCTGCATCACATCTAGTTGTTAGTCCCATTGGTTGTAAATGACTGCTCAAACTAGAAGTTCTCACAACAAAGCTGACAAAGGTAAATGAGTATCCTTTTCATCAAATGACAATCCATTCTTTGTAGAAGAACTCATCCCAAATAAACCTTCATTGTCACAAATACCAATTTTTGATCAGCCCCTATCTCCCACCATGTCTAGAGAAAGGCAAGAAAGACAAGCTACTAAACACGATACTTATGACAACCTTAGTACCCATGCTACTGATAGTGATTCCTCATTAGATGAATCTATAGTCTCTGAACCTACAGAAACTATTATAAATAAATGTCTAAATGATAAACATTTCTGAAAAATGATGAAGATCATCATGTTTAGAGAAAAGAAAGAGCATTTTCTAGAGCTAGCAAAGCAAGGCGCTAAACTTCCTATTGATTATGACATTGAAACCCTCATCACTAAAGAGGAAGAGACACCTTTAGTGTTGATAAACAAACAATTACATGCATTACAAATAGAAATCACAGAACTAAAAAACAAGGATAACTCATCAAAGCAATATTCTCTGGACACAATATGCCCGTTTCCATTTGATAAAAACTTTTACATGCCTCCATTTCCTTCAAGAGTGGAGATTCCTAAGTTTGACAAATACGATGGAAATGCAGATCCTTAGGACCATGTCAGAGAATTTTGTACTTTATGTATAGAATTCATGCACGAACAAACATACCTCATGCGCCTCTTCCCGAGAAGTTTAGAAAGGACAAGTTATAGATATGGTTTTCAAGTCTACCTATGGGAATCAAAATTTTTGAGGAGTTAATCCAATTGTTTCTACAACAATACTCCTATAACATTCATCATCCAGTCACTATGATTGAGCTTTGCAACACTAAATAGAAAATAGGAGAACCTTTGCTCACTTTTGTTCAACGTTGGAGAAAAATGTTCTCTAGATATTTGCGACCTATTCCAAATTTTGAAAAGATGGATATCTTTGTCAATAACCTGATCTCTAAATTGAAATACAATATCCAAATGCAAGTGTACCCTTCATTCAACAAAATGGTAGATAATGCCCTCAGAATGGAAGATGTGCTCATAAAGAAAGGAGATATATCACTTTGAAAAGAAACATCGCAAGGTTCTAGTTCTAAAGAAAAGAACAAATACTGGAAATACAACAAAGATAACAAAAAAAACATTGTTAATGACAGAGTCGTACACACTGTTAAAGAAAAATCAAAATTCATAATATTTAACCTGGCTAGCTGCACACAAGAACTTAAAGTGGCTGAAACTGCAGTAGAAAATCATCCAAAAAAATCAAAAGAATGGTTTAAAGAGAAACCTTGGCTTTCAAAGCCTAAACATGATTTTACTCCTCTAGATGAATCATATAAATCAACTTTTAAAACTTTATTGGCAAATGACCTAATAACATTGTCAGATAATTCTAGACCATATGATCCAGAAGTTAAACCCAAATGGTGGAGAGAAAACAGATATTGTGAATACCATCGAAACAAGGGTCATACAACAAACAACTACATGAAGCTCAGACATGAAATTAAAGACCTCATCAACGTTGGCAAAATCGTTGTTGGAAATCACATGACTAATGTTGATCATAAAGCTTTTAAAGATCCCTTACCTACTTATGAACAAGGTGATTCCTCAAAATCCAAGCTAAAGTTACTTACACCTATACTAACAATGACAACATGATCAACATGATTGAATCTTCCCAACCTTAATATTGCAATGTGATCATAATCAAAGATAAACAAAATCAAGCACAAACTGCAAATGTTGTGATCCACGCTAAAAAGAAGGTTACTCTCCAAGGAGCTAGTTCCTCAACTTCTGCTCAAACAACATCGAACCTACCAACCTCTTCAAACAGACAAACAGATACAATCATGGATAAATCTAAACAACTAGCTTCATTATCCTCTCCTAGTTATAGCATCATCGAACAATTGAAAAGAACTAATGCTCAAATCTCCATTTTAGAACTGCTTAAGATCTCTTCTTCTCATAGAGAGATCCTGGACAAATCTTTACTTACTACTAATGTCCCTAAAGATTTAGATATAGATCGGTTTCAATCTATGGTGGGTCACTTGACTTCGCCTCATTACCTGACTTTCTCTGAAGAAGATGATAATTCACTGAATCACCCGCATAACCAGCCATTACACATCGAAGCTATGATCCATAATCACCGAGTTAAACGTGTTTTGATAGATGGAGGTGCTTGGTTGAATATTTGTAGCTACAATCTACTGACATGGGTGGGATTTTTTGAAAATGCCATTGATCCAACAAAGATAATAACAATCAAATCTTATGATGAAGAAGAAAGAACCTCTAAAGGTCTAGTACTATTACCAGTCAGGGTAGGACCTATGGAAAGATATGTTATCTTTCAGGTACTTGACCTTCCTCTTTCATATAATATCTTACTGGGCAGGCCATGGATTCATGAAATGAAAGAAGTACCATCTACATATCACCAGTGCTTGATATTTCTTTATAACAGAGTTGAATTCAATATTCCTACTAATACAAGCTATACTTGTAATGTATTAACGCAAAGTGTTGATGCTTTTGTTCCTCATAATAGAGCAGTCTCTATAGCTAAAAGTTTAGAAACTTTGCTCAAATAGTTAGAAAAGAAATTGAAAATCACAAATACTGGCATGGATGGATACAAAATAGAACCTGTACTTTCACTAATGTCTCTTCCTCCATCGCCAAGACAGTCAAGAAAAACATCAGAGGTTATGAAGCCACAAACTTCAACTCCAAATGTCATTTATGGTGGTCTCTTTATACAATCCTCTACTTCCCTTGTAGATGAAATAGAAGAGGATGTTGTTCTCAAATGGCTTTTCAAAGAAGATGGTACAAACAAAGAGATACGACATTGTGAGATTTCCCCGACACAATATGGTCCAAGCTATAAGATGATTCAATGCATGGGATATTCAGGTACCAGTCCTCTAGGCAAGAGTCAAGAAGGTATTGTTGAATCTATTCAACTACAAACTAAGTCTACAAATGATAAAGCTGGACTCAGATACAATCCAAGAAAATCATCAGATCAGAAACATACTTCTCACCATCAACCTAAGTGGAGGAAAAAGATACTACCTTCAACATCATAGGAAATCAATACTCAGCAAACTCAGGAAGAGTATGAAAATGAACAAGAAGAATTGGAAATCAAGAGAGAAGAAGCAATTGGTATACAAGTTCTAGTTGTATCAGCAATAACACTACAAGGAGTAGAAATCCTAGAAGACATGAGGGAAGAAATTGACGAAATCCAAGAGTTGTTTGCACCACTGAACATTTCAGTTGTATATACAGGTAGACAACAAGTAGATGATTCAGAAACTGACTCGAATGAGTATGAATGGGGTCTATATCATATCTCAGATACACCTACTATAGAAAATCCCAAAGAATCTACTGATATCATAGATGAAGAATAAGAGGAAATCTGCTTAAAGTTGCAAAAGGAAATAGAGGAAATCAAACTACAAAGACAAGAAGACTATGAAGAACAGCTGAAAGAAGGAAGAGCACAAGAAAATTCCCCCTCTAATGAGATAGGAAAAATCAGGTATGGAATGACAAAAGAAGAATTAGAAGCTACAAAAGTAGGACTAGTCATCAGTCCAGAGGAAGCTGAATGGAAAAGATGGTAGGGACTAACAAAACCATCAAGGTTATGCCAACAGGTATGTCAAATACAAGTGATCAATGAACCAAATCTTGAAGGAACTTGCAGCATCAAGGATGTAGGTATTGATACTATACATACTTTTACTAAGTCACTTGAAGAAGAGTCAAAAACTTCATCTCATGACTCTGATAACTCTGACAGAAGCGCTATTTATGACAACAACTATTCAACATCATATTATGACTACTTCATCATGAATGTTGAGATGTTGCCTGTTGACCCTGTTACTGTCACACCATGATATGTAGTCTAGTCTAAAGTAGGGGACGATGCTAGGAGTAGGTCTGTTGGGTTAGGTCCACTGAATATTAACATGAACTTTGATAATCATGTTGTAACTCTTCCTGGTCTCGAGACACCTATGTAAGGTAGTTTTCTGGAACTCGACTTGTCGGTCTGAAGTTATGATGATAATACCGTGAACTCCCTTGAACCTATTCAAACTTTATCCTTGGTACATCCTAAACTGATTGACTATATACTTTACAACCAACCTTTGAATATACCTACCTTCACCAATGACTACACATTAGCCTGCTATCTTAATTCAGTTGAACCAATGAACTCTTTCACCAGTGAGAAAAGTGAGAATATGACTGTGGCAAACATCAAGTATCTCAATCGCAAAAATAAAAAAAAGAAAAATAAAAGTTTTGATGATGAAAACCACACTGTGGTAGTGTCAGAACAAATAAAAGTAAAAATAAAGGACATACCTAAGGGTGAAAACCTCTCTGAGGCACCTGAGGGTGAGATACTTGATATGCTCCCAAGTCACTTCCAAGAAAGGTCTTCAATATTGATTGAACCAACTCAACCAATAAATATTGGAAGTCAAGAGATACCACATATCATTCATTTAGCTCAATCACTATCACCAGAAGAGCTAAAAGATTTCAGCAACCTCTTTTCAGAAAAGAAGATCAATTTTTCATGGACATACTCCGATATACCAGGCCTAGATCCTGATCTCATCATGCATCATCTCTCTATTACACCAGGAGTTAAACCAGTTAAGAAAAAACTTCATAAGATGCATCCTCATGTGGCACTGCTAGTCAAAGCTGAGCTAGAAAAATTGCTAAAAGATGGATTTATCAGAGCTATAGACTATGCAAAATAGATATTAAACATAGTATCTATATCAAAGGTAGACAAATCTATTAGGGTTTTCAAATACTTCAAGGATCTCAACAAAGCATGTCCAAAAGATGATTTTCCATTGCCCAATATTGATATGAGATGTACTCATTAATGGATAGCTTTTCTGGTTATAATCAAATCAAGATAGCTCTTGAGGATCAAGAAAAGACAACCTTCACATGTGCATGGGGAATCTTCTATTGGAATGTCATGCCATTTGGACTAAACAATGCAGGAGCACCTTACCAAAGAGCAGTAATCACTATCTTCCACGATGTGATGCACAAAAACATGGAAGATTATGTTGATGATACCCTAGTAAAAACTATGAAGAGATCCACACATATCCAAGAACTAGGCCTCATACTGAATAGAATGGAAATATTCAAGCTCTGGCTAAATCCTTAAAAGTGTGCATTTAGAGTAACATCAAGGAAATTGCTTGGTTACATAATTTCAAAGAAAGGAATTGAGGTTGATCCTGAAAAGGTCCAGGCCATAATGGAAATTCCTCCGCCCAAGAATATTAGTCAAATGAGAAGTTTACAAGGACATCTCCAATCAATAAGGCACTTTATATCTCAACTAGCAGATAAAGATCAACCCTTCACAAAAGTATTAAGGAAAGGAGTCCAATACAACTGGGATGAACATTGTGAACAACATCTAAAACAAATCAAAGACTCTCTTTCTAATCCACCCATATTAATGCCACCAATTCAAGGTAAACCATTGATTCTATACATATCAGCTATCGATACATCACTGGGGGCCCTTCTGGAACAACAAGATGAAAATAAAAAGGAAAGAGCTATCTATTATATCAGCAAGACCTTGGTGTCCTATGAAATGAACTATACTATCATAGAAAAAGCTTGTTTGACATTATTCTTTGCATCACAAAAATTGAGACACTACATGTTAGCACACTCTATTAAGGTGGTGGCTTAGATTGATCCACTCAAATATCTTCTCAACAAACCAACACTTATAGGAAGATTGGCTAAATGGGTCATGGTTCTTACAGAATCTGATATTGAATATGTAGAACGCAAAGCCATCAAAGAGCATGTTATTGTAGATCAACTTGTTGATGCTCCACTTGAAGATAGTCAACCTTTGCACATAGAATTTCTGGATGAATCAATCATGCAGCTTACTCAACGATCATGGAAGATGTTCTTTGATGGTTCTTTCACTCAACATGGTCTTGGTGTTGGAATAATTTTTGTTACTCCTCAAAAATATTCAATCCCAAAAGCTTACAAGATTCTCTTCCCTTGCACAAACAACATTGTAGAATATGAAGCTTTGGTAAATGGGATCAAGCTGGCCATCAAATGGAAGGTTGTTGAATTACACATCTATGGAGATTATTAGCTCATCATCAACCAAATCAATGATATATACCATAATAGAGATGAGAAACTGATGTCTTATAAGAGAATGGTGGATGATCTCATGAAATACTTTACCTTTGTATCATTTCAGTAGATGCCCAGATCAACAAATAGAGAAGCGGATGCAATGGCCACCTTGGTGTCTATACCACATCTATAGGAATCTAATTTTCACTTTGAATTCCTGGTGGAAGAGTTACATTATCCTGCCTATGATTCTCCTGAGTCCTAAATAGTTTGTTCTATTATTGTACATGACTCATCTCTCTATAGCCACATTTACTCTTACCTACATGACCAAGTTATCCCTGCTAATCTTTCCTGTGATGAGAAAAGGAACCTAATCCAAAATACTTCACAATACGTCATCATCACTAATGACCTATTTAGGCGAGGTTTGGATAGTACTTTTCTTAGATGTCTAGAAATTAAAGAGTCCCAACATGCATTATCTGAGGTCCATGAAGGTATTTGTGGATCCCATTCAAATGGTCTAACTTTAGCACAGAAACTACTAAGGGTTGGCTACTACTGGCCAAGCATGGAGAAAGGTGCTATTAAATTTGCTAAAACTTGTGAGAAGTGTCAGCTACATGGGAACCTCATACATGCTCCAACAAGGGATCTCATACCCTTCATTACACATTGGCTTTTTCAACAATCAGAATTTGACCTCATTGGCCAAATATATCTTGCATCATCTAACAGACACAAGTTTATTATAACTGCCACTGAGTACTTCACTAAGTGGGTAGAAGCGATTTCGCTCATCAAAGCAACTGGTAAACGAGTAGCTTTGTTCATTCTTAATTATATCATTTGCAGGTATGGTATACCTTCATCCATTGTGACTGACAATGGAGGGCAGTTCAAGAATAAAGATTTAGATGAACTCTATGAAAAATTCAAAATAAAACAACACTGATCATCCATATACTACCCTCAAGGTAATGGACAAGCTGAAGCATCTAACAAGAATCTGTTCACTATCTTACATAGAACAGTAAATAAATCTGGAAAGGACTGGGATCTCCAACTCAAACCTACACTATGGGCTTATATAACAAGTATTAGACCACCTACTAGGGCTACACCTTTTTCTTTGGTGTATGGGTCTAAAGTAGTCTTACCGATTGAGGTGAAAATACCATCTTTAAGAGTTTCTTTGCAAGGTCTTGTTACTGATGAAGACTATAGAATATCTAGATTGCAAGAACTTGAGTTGTTGGATGAATGTTGGAAAGTGGTGTTTGATCATCTGAGAGCATATCAAAAGAGAATGTCTAGAGGTTATAACAAAAAAGTTTGACAATGAGAATTTCAAGTTGGTGACCTTGTTCTGAGACAAAATCCTAAAAATCAATAGTTTCGAGACAACAAAGGGAAGTTTGAACCCAACTAGCTAGGTCCCTACATCGTTACTACAGTCTTTGGCTCTAGTGCCTATCAACTCTCAACATCGAAAGGAGAACAACTCTACAAACTGATCAACACCATCCACTTGAAGAAATTCTTCACTTAGTATTCTCTGCTCCAGCAACCTATGCAACTAAAAAGTCCTGAAGAAATCCTAAAAATCATAAAATGTCCTGAAAAAAAAAAGAGAAGGAAAAAGAATCTTTGCCATGTAGGTGGAAACCTAGTAAATAGGTGCCTCTTGTACTCAAGCGCTCCATCTATCAATGCAACATTAGCATTTCCCATTTTCATTTCTGCTAACCTGCATTTTTTGCTTTTGCTTGTACATATATTTTAGTCACTTTCGTGACATCTTGGTTCTTTTGGAACCCTCGTGGCTTGAAACCGATTAATGTCCTAGTCTTAGGGTAATTGACTAAGCAATTTACATGTCCTAAGCAGTATCAACCAAGTCATCTTTTAGTCAATGGTACCCGGTCATCCACTTTGAGTCAATCACCTATCTCCCAACTACTAAAGAGTTTTATCACTGAGTACACAAGCAAAACAAGACTACTAAAAACACTCACTAAATTGTTTGAGATATGCATGAAATTTTCTTTGTGTGTTGTCTTTTACATTGGCTTTCGCTTATTATTCCCTTTGAGTAACCTGAGGAAGTCTATCTTGACTAAGAGGAGCAAGGATTGGGGGCATACTGCTTTTCTTTGTTTTCTTCTTGTAGGAATGAATATGATGATTTGGAAATAGCTAATTAGCTGGGTGTCTATGATAAGTGCCAGAACATCAAGGTGAAATCGCCACACATACCTCGACTCCTCTTATTTGTATTCTATGGGGAGGTTGGAGCCATTTATTTGTCTATTCTGAGAGAATTTCTTTAATGTGCAATCTAGATGCATGTGTAATCTATCCAAGGATAGGAATGGAAAAAAAGGTTCATTGCAGACAAGATAATTAATATTGCATATGACAAAGAAATGAACTCTATTTTTCCTGCTATGTTTGTAAACGCTCAATGATGAAAATTAAGCATTCCAAATCCAGTGACTAGGTTTAGGTTTAGGTTGCATTTATCACCATGGTTTCCCACCAAGAATGCATTCAAACACTGAGTGGTTAGGGTTTCCTTTACCCGACACAATCTTCATGAGATTCGATCCAGTTTGTCTTGGATCGGTCACCTGTACTCCAAAAATGCATCTGTACACGTTTTTCATTATCCAAAGAATACTTGCTAAAGATAGCAATCTCATACATGATTTTCTACCTTGAAATCTATCAACTCATAAAACGCTCAGTTGTTTCCTTTTCGAGGTCTTCTTGAAATATGATTTCCTTTACATTGATCTAGGTGCCAATTGCTCCCTGATCTTCCTCTATTATTCTTTCTTCCTTGAGCTGCATCAGTCACTTACAATCTCATTATTTGTGGTTGTTTTATTAATGTTGACTAGTTGTTTCAACAACCAAGTCAATGGAGGCTTCACCAACCTCTGCATGTTTGCCACTCAGCTCCACATAGCATCTCAATCAATCAATCACTAAGCTCACCGACACATAGTCGGTTCATACTTGAACATCCAGCAAACTCATATCAGTACATGCCTTTACTAGTGGGACCTACTCCTTCTAACCAGTAGTGCACACTACACCAGTAGCACATCTTCACCTCTGGTGGATTGTGATTACTTTAACATTCTACCTCTTCATCATAAGTAGGCAACCAAATTCTAGGCCGGTTTGTTTCTCTACTGGTTGCCACTCAGCATGCTAACACACACATGGCCTTCATCTCAGTTTATGCCTTACCAGTAAGCCTTCCTTATGTCTTCTCACTCTCATGTGAATTTACATCATACTAGTGACCTTGCCAAACTGGTTGACATCAATGACAACTTAATGCCAAAATGCCAACAGAAGAATATGCAGCCTTGAAGAATGCTTGATGATGAATTCTTGAATGCTTGAATGTAGTCTCCTTTCCTTATGGTCATCTCCACACTATTGCCTTATGCTTGTTATCCCAAATGAGAGGGGAAGACCTCCTTATATACTTGCCCATCATCAATAATATTAAATTTTCTAACATAGGCCGACATGAGGAAAAGTTTCCTACTCAAATTTGAGATAGGGCCAAGGGTTTAAATTAGGGCCCAATTGAGGAGTACCATGGTGTGGTGCTATGGTCTTGGTGAGGACCAGGACACCACACCCTAGTCCTATCCCAATTTAGGACAAGGACAAGGGGTCCCAACAAGGTAAACTGTGAAAATATGATGTTTGGTGTATGGGGGAGACAAAAATAGGTCCCAATCAAGCATGAAGATGAAAACACTAAGGTGAGGGCCTCAAATATGGTCAAAATTGCAAGGGGTGAAATTTTAGGATGCTACATACTCCAATCTAACTTCCTTCTCATTTACCTTATCTCTTAAAAAGTGAAACTTGATAGATATATGCTTAGTCTTGGAATGCAACACTGAATTCTTAGAAATGTTAATTGCACTTGAATTGTCACAGTAAATAGTAATAGGCTCATCATACACAACTTTGATATCTTTCAACATCTGCGTCATCCATATAACCTAAGTAAAATTTTTAGCAGCATCAATATATTATTCCTTTGTAGTAGATAGAGAAATTGAATTTCTACTTTTTACTCAACCAAGAAACTAGCCTTTTTCCCAAGGAAAATGCATCACCACTAGTACTCTTCTGGTCATCAACATCTCCTGCCCAATCAACATCAATAAAAACACTCAAAGTAAAGTCATCATCTTTTGGATACCATAAACCAAAATCAACAGTTCCTTTCAAATAGCTAAAAATTATTTTAACAACTACAACATGTGATTCCTTAGGATCGGCTTGAAATCTAGAAACAAGACAAACAACATTCATGATATTCGGTCTAGTCTGAGTAAAATATAACAATCCACCAATCAAAGATCTATATCTGGTCTGATTTTCTTTAGGGGAATCATCATCCTTAGTCAATTTGCATCTGATCACCATAGGAGTTCCAACTGGTTTTGTATCCTCTAAACAAAACTTCTTCAATAACTCTTTCACATACTTGGACTGTGATATCAAAATCCCTTTTTCTGACTGTGTAATTTGCAATCGCTGAAAGAATTTCATCTCTCCAATCATAGACATCTCAAATTCATTCTGCATTCCATTAGAAAAATCTTTGCACAAAATATCATTTCCTCCAAAAATAATGTCATCAACAAAAAATTCAACAATCAAAATATTATCATGATCAATCTTGAAATACAAATTACTATCAACAATACCTTTGTTAAACCCTAGCTTTAGCAGATACTTATCCAAACTGGCATTCCATGCTCTTGGCACTTGCTTCAATCCATGCAATGCTTTCTTCAACCGATGCACCATATTTCCTTGATCTATCAATAGAAATCTATCTGGTTTCTCTATGCACACCTCTTCTTCTAACTCTCTCTATTTAGGAATGTTGACTTGACATCCATCTGATAGACATTGAAATATTTCTAAGTAGCATAAGCAAGAAATAATCTAACAACTTCAATCCTTGCCACCAGAGAAAAAGTCTCTTCAAAATCAATTCCTTCAATTTGAGAATGTCCTTTACAAACAAGTCTTGCTTTGTTCTTAACAACTTCACCTTGCTCATTCAATTTGTTTTGGAAGACCCATTTAGTTCCTATTACATTTTTGTCCTTAGGTCTAGGAACAACAATCTATGTATTATTCTATTCAATTTGATTGAATTCTTTTTCCATAGCTTTTACCCAATGTTCATCTTTACATTCTTAATTCACATCCTTAGGTTCAATATTTGAAATCAAACAATACTCAACCTGATCTTCTACAATTCTTCTCCTAGCCTGAACACCTTTATTTCTATATTCTATAATTTGATTTTCAGTATGATTCAATCTTACATATCTGCGAATCTTAGGATTTTCTTGAATTTTAGACTCTTGAGTTATTTCTTCAACACTTGCACTAGTTCCTTCACCTTGATTCACTAGATTCACCGAAATGATTTGAACTTAATTCTGGGTTTGAAATTGCTTTCCTTTGTTTGCACTGTCACTCTGATCATTTGAATCATATCCAGAAGATTTGATCTATCTCTCATTGCTTTCATCAACCCTGACATTAGCACTCTTAATATAACATTGGTAAGCCTTTCTTTTAGTAGAATAACCAAGGTATATTCCTTCATCACATCTAGCATCAAACTTCCCTAAATCTTCACCCCTTTTGATATAATATTTACTTTAAAAAATTCTAAAATATTTAATAGTAGGACCATAACTAAACCATAATTCATAAGGAGTCTTACTAGTATCACCTTTGATATGCACCTAGTCAAGAGTGTAAACAACAGTACTCACAACTTCTCTCCAATAGGCATGTGGAAAATTTCCTTGCAACATCATTATCCTAGTAGCTTCTTGAATGGTTCTATTCTTCCTGTTACAAAAAATTTGCACAATGCCAAATTTGGTGCCCTAATGAAGTATTGAATTCATTTTGAAAAGGTCCAAATCATGAACCAGGAAGAAATGCACTATTTTTTCTAACATGTTTGCTTCATGTGCAAATATAGCAAAGTAAAATAGCATGTGGGTTAAAATGTGGCTCCCATGAGGGTTGAGCTCAGCATGATGTAGATCACAGAAAAATCTATGTTGTAGATCACAAAAACATCTATGCTCCATTGCAGATGAAAATGTGTGGCTATTAAAACATTAAGGCCAAAAGAAACTCAGAGCAAAATGCAGTCAGCCTATGTAAAGTTTTACTTGGGTGCCAAAGAGGGTTTTAAAAGGCCTTAGAGTTTCCAAGCAGCTTTCAGTCACCAGGAAGGAGAACCTTTTATCCCAAATTGGCTGCGCGAAGGGATTTTATCATATTTAAATATAAGGTCACATATAAATATAGTGTCAAAGCTTACTAGATTTTGGTGGGAAGAGGCAGCTTGTGGCTTGGTGGACCCCATGCACACGCATTTCAAGGCATCCTAATTTTGTGACTAGGTGGTGGGAAGAGACTAAAGATCGAGTAGATTCAGGAAAGATCAACGGTGATCAAGAAAGATCTGACGATTGTCGCTATGTCGCGATGGGAAGATAATTGCCAAATACTTCTTGTGAATTGGTGACAAAGCACGTGCCGAAAAGGGAAAGTTAAAGCTTGAGCAGATTGTTGAGATCAATGATAGATCAAGGAAGATCAGTTGGTGGAGTGACATTCCAAGGTTATCCATGACTATCATTGTACCATGGTTGTGAAGTGCCCAGAATGAATACCCTCGCGACAAGTGGTAGGTCAGGTGGTGCCAAGGTGGACTCTGAGCATATCACAAGGTAACACACGGTGACATGCCTTGCAATAGGTGGCATGCCATCAAGGTGAATGTCAAACAAACCTTGGCTGCGATAGATCTCTAAATGGTTTCACCGAATGCATCGGTTTCATCGAAATAATAGGTATTGATGAAACTACAGTTTCGATGAGACATAAAAACTATTCGCTGAGGGAGGTAGTTTGCCCAAAAGACTGATGCTGAATAAACCAAAGAAAAATGGTGGGCCTGGTGGTTCTGAGGTGGCAGATGAGGTCATGCTCATGTGGATCAGGTGGCAAACTGAAGATTAACATGTGGCACAGACGCTTAGAGAGACTAAAGACCGAGCAGATTCATGTAGATCAATGGTAGTGTGAGAGATCTAACGACCATCGCTATACCACTATAGAAAGAAGCTCACCAGTTATCATAGCGACTTGGCGACTAAGCACATGCAGAAAATGGAAAGGGAAGGTGAGTGTCTAAGAGGTGCTAAAGATTGAGTAGTTTGAGGATAGATTGACGACCGTCGCTATACCGCAAGATAAAAATGCTCGCTAGTTATCTCATGCGACTTGGTGACTGATGATGTCATCATCTAGGTGGGCTCATGACAATTGAGGATGCACCACATGGTAGAGAGAAGATGAAGAACCATGTGTAGACCAAGAGTAAAGATCAAGCAGATTGATCACATCTAATGGTCAGCCAAAAGATCAGACAGTGGTCGCTAAGGCGCCAATGAAAGCTGTACACCAGGTTATCATCGTGACTTGGCGACAAGGTGGATCCAGATCCAGATGGAAGACAAATTGGACCCACAAGCAAATCAGAGGTTGACACATGGGAAAAGTCTACAGATGAGTGGATGTCTAAGTCAACCTTGAACTTGAACTAGTTCAAATTGGCTCAAGGCTTCAAAATGGTTCAATGGTTTAAACTTCAGTGGTTCACCGGTTCAAAGTGGTTCATCATTTTTGAATGGTTCTATAGTTCAAATTTCATTAGCATCGCTCATTCCCGTGGGCCCAAGAAGATTAAAGCAAACAAGTAGACTAAAAGGCAAGTAGGTTCCTAACAGATCAATGACCATCACTATACCACAAGATAAAAATGCTTGATGGATAATCATAGCGACTTGGCGACAAACGGTGGGGCTCGCTAAGAAGTAAATGAAAAATTTAAATACAAGTGGTCATGGTCAATGTAGGCAATCCAGTGGCTAGCAATAATATTAAATTGCACGGTGGACTCAGAACTCATTGTTCAAACAGTGAAAATCCCACCAAGAAAGGGGATGATTTCTACATGAAAGATTAATGCAATTGTTTATTTGAATATGCAAGTGTCATATACCGTTGGAAAGCTTACAAAACAGGAAGATCATTTCCACAATTTTTTTTAACAAAAGTTTCAATACAGAGAGTAGTTGCCAGAGAATGCATAAGTTTTTCTCAGTGGGATTTCTTTTTTAATATACTAACAGTTCAGTTCATCATGCAGCTTTCACATGGGGATAAATATTTTTCGCATTTAGATATACAGATTTTTAAACAGGAGGATCAGTGGCAGTCCTTTTGAGCAGTAAAGATTATTATTTTTACAATATTGTGCATGAGTTTTTATTCCATTTTTTGGGGTAGATTCGCCCAAGGCTTTTCTCATGCAGTGATTTTAGGGCTTTTGAAAGGGATTCATCATGATTTCTATATATTCCTTGTCTTTTTCTTTTCTCCCTCTAGTTCTTTTTTTTTTGCTTACACATATAGCAAAAAGCATTGTATCTTAGCACTTTTTCAATTTTCAGCATTGTAATAGAGATTATTTTCAGTTTACAATAGAGAGTTTAAGTTTCCTTGTCAATTATTTCTTATTTTTCCATTGTCAGATGAATGATTTGACAAAGTTATTGTGATTTGATTTTGAATCCTTTTCTTTGTCTCATTTATGCTTTGTAGAAATAGAAAGATTTCATAGTAAATTCAAGTTGTGGGTTGTGTTCATTTGGTTTCTAGTTCTTTGCATGTTGTGAAAATTCACTTTTCCTATATGTAGAAGTTAGATAACTTTGTGCCTTCACATGAAATGTTTATGAATTTCATGATCTTATTTGATTCATGAGATAATTTTTGGGTCTTGTTGAAGATAATTATAGTTTTAGGACAAGAAGTAGAACTGCATCATTTTGGTGTATCACCTCTATTAGGATAGGTTTTTCTTTATTACATGCAAGACTTTACCCTTTTCCCACAAAAAGTTAGTGTAGGATATCCATCAAAACAGGAAGTCGGCCTGATCTCCAGAGATTCACCTTCACTTTGAACAACCCACAAGCTTGAAGGTGTTTCCATGTTTCATAGGATTTCTTGTTTTCAAACTTAGCATCATAGGTGCAATCCTCAGTGACAACAGTTTTTGGCATGCCCGGTGGGACCCATTTGAGCTATCACAACTCAAAGAAAATCCATTTTTGCTTTTTATTTGGTATTGACAATAGTATTTCGGCCTATTGAGGTTATTCTTTCTAAGTACCTGGCGACTCTATTTTTTGGTTTTATGTGCAGAACAGATCTTAACAACATATGAAAAAGAATCAAACCAGACAGAACGAGGATCTGGTTGAGCATATTGAGCTACCACCATTATAGAGAAGGTCAAGGACAATAGAAAAGACTAGAAAAAGCAACAAATTTAGCAGTTGAGTTTCGAGAAAGTTCATTAATTGAAGTCTTTCTTGAAACTCCAAATACTAATCTTTTATCTAATTCTTCTCCTCCACCTAACAATTCTCAGTCCAATTTTGCTACCCGCATAAATCCCCTTTTTGTAACTACTCCAATTCAGCCATCTATTACCTAGAATCCACTAGTAAATCCTCTAGTATTTACAATGGTCATACCAAGAGCACATGCTTTTGTACCCTTCAATGGAGGTAACCCTTTGAATTTAACCCAACATGATCCTATATCAGGAGTAGCTTTGAAAAGTCTTCCTAGTTTCACTGGTGAAGACCACGTCACACCCATTGAGCACATAAGAGATATAGCATCTCTATGTGTAGTTCACCATATAACCTAGGAGAATGTGGTGCTCAAGCTAGTGGCAACGTCATTTAAAGGCAAAAAACTACAATGGTTTAGGGGTTTGCAAATTAATTCAGTTATTGATTCAGTTGATTTGGGTGATAAGCTAACAAAGCAGTTTGCAGATAAATCCGATCACCTATCATTAGTTGAGTAGATGACCACTATCAAGAGGGCACCTCAAGAGCAAATGACTGATTTTAATTACCATTTTGAGCTAACCTGGAACATAATTCCTACAATGGTAAAACCCTCTCCTGAACATGCATTTTTATATTATTTGAGAGATTTAAATATCGATATTGTTGTTATGATTCAATCTATGGGTGGTGTTACATTACCAATAGCTTATGATATATCTATTAAAGCAAAAAACAACCTTATACAAGTTGGTAAAATTTCCCCTAGGCCTCTTATGCCTATTTTTCCTGATATACAACCATTGATGCCTTTACAAGTACCTTCTATAGCTGCAATACCTGATGTTCCAGCACTAGGTTTTTAAAATTATGTTCAAAATAGTGTTGTAGCAGACTCGTCAAAGCAACTACAGACGTTACAAGAGATATTTATAAATAATGTGGAAGCAACTCAAAAAATCCAACAGGCTATTCAAAATTTTGGCAATGAATTGGTGAACATCAAGAAAAACTAGAACCAAAATCAAAGGTATCAAGCCCCATATCAAGCTCCTTATCAACCCAATGGGCCTAACTACCAAATTGATGCTCAAAATCAAAGGAGGAACTACAACAATAGGCAAAAAAAATAGTATAATTAGAATACTACTAGAAATTCTAAAGAAATTGTTCCTACTCAGTATAAGTAGGCACGAGAGTGGTGTTTTCCTTGCCAACAACCCCATAATCAAGCATCATACCAAAATGCAATGAATGCTCAATCACAAGCTTTGATAGTTTAGAATAACATGTCTTATCAAGATGTAGGTATAAATGAGGAACCAGAAGGTCCTGAGGTGGCTATGATGAATTGACAAGGTGAGGAATTTTGTGGAGTTAATCATTCGCAAGCACAAAATAGACCTTTTTCACTTGTTGTAGAAAATACAAGGTCAAAGAAATGTGCTATTGACATTGGACACAAGCTGCAAATAATCAACAAAAAGATGTAAATAATGGACAACAAAAAAATAAATCTAGACAGCAGCCAAATAAAGGAAAACAACAAGCTTCTACAAGTCAGCAAGTTGTTAGTACACCTCCACCTGTCCAGAATGTGCAGATTTTACCAAGAGGACAACCTGCAGCACCTAAAGAACAATAGAAAGTTCAATCTTAGTTAAAAATAGCTCATCAAGAGACTCCTTTTCCAAAAGTACAACAAAAGGTTAGTGGTCTTCCATTTAATATTGTTGAATCTATGGCGAAAACCACTATTTCCATGGCAACGATAGATGCATTGCAAAATCCTAGACAAAAGGAATTGCTAAGAGACAAATTGGATAATCTTTCCTTGACTAATGAGCCTCAAAAAGATCAGCCTAGAGTTGCATTAGCTAATGATATCCTAGTTAAGAGTGATCATCCAATCCAAACACCAAATCCTCCTCCATTTTTTATAACATTGATAATTGGCAACCATCTAGTCCACAATTGCTTGATAGACTCAGGAGCCAATAGTTCAAGCATGCCCAAAGACCCTGCAAATAAACTTGGTCTAACTTATGAGCTTGTTTCTAGAGGATTTGTACAGTTAGATGGAATAGCAATTAACTAAGTTGGATTGGTCAAAGATCTTGGTTTGACCTTGCATGCTTGTCCTAATTTTGTAATACCTCAAGACATGTACATAGTTGACTTACCTCCACACTTTGCTATATGCCTATCTAGAGATTTCACAACAAAATTAGGGGGATACCTTTTTGCTGATTGGTCACACTTATTTTTTAGAACCCGAAATGGTACTAAGGTTACCATTAAGTCAGAACCCCAAGCCACTTGCCACTTAGAACCATATACCCCAAGTCCTATAAATGCAAATCTTACCATCAGAGACCATGAGGAGTTACCACCTATCCAAGATCCAGATACACCTGTTCAAGGCATACCTGATGTGAATTTGGATGAGTGGGCAACCCATAATAATGTAGAAGATCCTTTCATTAGCATGGATGAAATAGGTCTTAGTGTTTATATGATTCATGAGGAGGATTATGTTATTTCTAAGCTTGAAAAAGAGGATATTCCACTTGACTAGCAGTTAGAACAACAACAAAATCAGGTTTGGCAGCTTTATTTTGATGGTTCAAGAGGTAAGAGTGGTTTCAAAGGTGGTGTTATGCTAGTTTCACCCAAAGGTATGAGATACTACACTGCTTTTAGATTTTCATTTAGCTGTACAAACAATACAGCTGAGTATGAATCATTAGCACATGGCTTAGAATGGGCTAGGCAAAAAAAAAGTTAAACGTTTACAAGTTTTTGGTGATAGTGAACTAGTTGTGAACCAAGTAAGGAATATCCATGTCACCAAAAATGATGTTTTGAAGATGTAAAACCACAAAATTTGGGATTTAATTAAAGATTTTAATGCATTTAGTTTGTTGTCCATACCTAGAAGTCAAAATAAAGAAGTGGATAGGCTTCCTGCTTCAGGAGCTCAGCTCAATATTCCAAAAGAACTAGAAAATATTGATAGACAATAGTATGTTAAAGTTGCAGTAAGGCCCTTAGTTCCAGATAACATTGTTAATTGGTAGGTTTTTGAATCAAATGAGTAGATTACCAATTTCCTAATTTAAGAAACTGAGTTTTCTACTGGAAATCAACGTAAGTTCAATGATCAATATGAAAATCAGTTTCTCCAATTGAAAACTAACAAGCTGCCCAAGGGTCTAGTAACCCTTGTATCTATTTTTAATAGAGATGATTAGTTCATGAAGGATAAAGGCAACATGTTTGTGAAGGAAGAATATTATGAACCTGTTGAAATATTCAAGGACAAGCTATTGAAAATTGGTAAGGTATGTACCCTTGAAGAAAAACATGCTTTTGTAAAACTTTGTTAAGAATTCAATGACATATTTGCATGCATGTATGAAGATTTGAAAGGATTTGATCCTCATTTAGCCCAACATACAATAGAACTAGTAGATAATACAAAACCAGTAAGGCAGAAACAAAGGCCTCTTAATCCAAAATTAGAACATCTTATGAGGACTGAGTTAAATAAGCTGATTGAAGGAAACATCATATTTCCAATCAAGCACACATCCTGGGTATCTAATCTAGTTCCCGTTAGGAAGAAGAATGGTGAACTGAGATTATGTGTTGATTTTAGAGACCTAAATAGAGCACCCCTGAAAGACCATTACCCACTTCCCTCAATGGAGCAAATTTTGTAGGTTGTATCAGGCTCAGAAAGATTCTCATTACTTGACGGTTATTCAGGATATAACCAAATTCTGGTCAAAGAAGAAGACCAGTACAAAACAATATTTACCACCAAGTGGGGTACAATGGCTTATAATAAAATGCCATTTTGACTGAACAATGCAGGGGCAACATTTCAGCATGCAATGGCTATGGCATTTCAAGGCCTGATTAACAAGTTTGTTTTGGTTTACCTAGATGATGTAACTATTTTTTCTAAAAAGGCTAATGAACATCTTGACCATCTCAGACAAGTATTTGAGAGATGCAGGGAATATGGAGTTTCATTAAATCCCAAGAAGAGCATATTTGTTGTTCATGAAGGCAAGTTGTTGGGATATATTATTTCAAAGCATGGGACTTCAATAGATCCTAAGAGGATCATAGCCATACTTGCATTGCCATTACCAGCACATAAGAAGGGACTCTAGAGTTTCATAGTTAGGATTGACTTTATCAGAAGGTTTATTCCTAATATTGCAGCATTGATGCAACCACTTACATCCATACTTAAGAAAAACATTCATTTTCAATGGACTAAGGAAGGTAAGAACATTTTTGAAGAAATTAAAGAAGCAATTGCAGCAGCCCCTACTCTCATTAATGCTGATTTTAAGAAAGATTTTATTCTACATGCTTTTGGGAGTGAAGATACTATTTCTGTAATGTTGTGTCATCAAAATGATGAAGGCTTAGAACAACCAGTTGCTTTCTTTAGCCACATTTTGCATGATTATGAGACTAGATACTCATTTGTAGAAAAGCAAGTGTTAGTAGTAATAAGAAGCCTTAATAAATTTAAGCACATGCTCTCTAACAATAAGATTCAACTTATGGTTGCTCATCATACAGTGAAAGAGTTTTTTCTCAGCAAAGACATAAATGACAAAAGGACAGGTTGGATTACTAAGGCAATGGAATATGACATATCTATCAAGGTAACCAAGCTAGTTAGAGTTAAGGGTTTATGTGAACAACTTGCTGGAAGTACATAAAATAGTAAAGAAGTGGAGCAACAAGTTGAAACAGTGCTTAATAATGAAGAACAACCTGCTGCCCCAGCTTTGCCAGTCACTTGGAATCAGTAGGTTGCCCATTATTTACAAACTAGTGACTATTCGGAAGGCTTAGACAGATCAAAACGAAGGTATTTCAGACTACAAGCCATTCCTTATGCTTTAATAGATGGTATTTTTTTAAAAAAATACTATAATGAGGTTCTATTAAGATGCATTGAGCTAGATTAAATAGAAAAAGTTCTAAAATAATTTCATGAAGGACCTACAAGAGGTCACTTTGCAGCAAGAACAACAACCCGAAAAATTATGAGAGTTGGTTATTATTGGCCTGAAATGTTTAAGAATGCTCACTCATGGGTGAAGAAATGTGAAAAAGGTTCATTTTTTGCAAACAAACAGAGGCTGGCAACCTTGCCTTTGCAACCAATTGAAGTAGAGAAGCCTTTTGTAAAGTGGGGGCTTGGTTTTATAGGACCTATTAATCCATCTTCAAGTGCAGGTTACGAATGGATTCTTACAACAACTGATTATTTCACAAAGTGGACAGAAGCAGTTCCATTGAAAGAAGCTAATGAGACTTCTGTTCTGAATTTCTATCAAGACTTAGTGTCCAGGTTTGGTACCCCAGAATCAATCATTTCTGATAAATCTTTAGCTTTCATTGGTCTTTGAGTTTTAGATTGGTCAGTTAAGCATAATATATATATTTGAACACTTCATCCAATTATTACCCTCAGGGTAATGTACAAGCTGAATCAACTAACAAGAACTTGATCAACATCATTAAGAAGACCATTATTGAGAATCAAAGAACTTGAAATGAAAAGCTCAAGTTAGCCCTTTGGGATGACATAATTACACCAAAGAGATCAACATGTAACTCTCCTTATGTTTTCACTTATGGCAAAGAAGCCAAGTTACCTATTTTAGTTGAATTGCCAACTTTGAATTATGTAAAAGAGTTTGAGTTACTTGAAGAACAACCAATGCAGATTAGGCTTGCTCAGCTTATGGAGTTAGAAGAAACTTGCAAGGAAGCATACAGGAAATTAGAAATTCACCATGCTTAGATGAAGAGAACCTTTGATAGAAAACTTGTACAACACATATTTAATCAAGGTGATCTTATTTTCAAGTGGGATTAGTTAAAGAACAAACTTGGTAGGCATACCAAGTTTGATGCCATGTGGGATGGTCTGTATGTTATCACTGAATGCAAATAGTATAATGCTTTCCATCTTTCTAAAATGGATGGAGAAGTGTTGCCAATCCCTGTCAATGGGATTCACCTCAAATTATGCTATTAAGTACTAACAGTTTGCATATGTACATAGTAGAATAGCTCCAGTTCTTTCTTTTCAACAATTGTCAAGCTCAGCTATAAGCAGAGTTGTAGTAGTTTAAATTGAATAAGTGCTTTGAAGCATATCGCAGTTTCATTTTTCAGACCATTTTTGTTTCTATTTTCCTTAAGTGGAGATTGCACTGTGTGTAGACCTAGTTGTATGCAAAGCCTTTGTATTTCCTTTTCAGTTTAGTTTAGAATGCTGAGATGCAGTTCCATATTTTGAGAAAACAAAAATTGACTCAATGCCCAATGGATATGCTAGGCTACTAGATTCTACTGTTTAGAAGGCAAACACCCCTGAGAGGTTGCCAAAAATGTTACCAAAATTTTGTACAATGCCAAATTTGGTGCCCTAATGAAGCCTTGCATTCATTTTGAAAAGGTCCAAATCATGAACCAGGAAGAAATGCATTGTTTTTTCTAACTTGTTTGCTTTATGTGCAAATATAGGAAAGTAAGACAACATGTGGGTTAAAATGTGGCTCCCATGAGGGTTGAGCTCAGCATGTTGTAAATCATAGAAAAATCTATTTTGTAGATCATAGAAACATCTATGCTAAAATTGTAGATGAAATTGCATGGCTATTAAAACATTAAGGCCAAAAGAAACTCAGAGCAAAATGCAGTCGACCTGTGTAAAGTATTACTTGGGTGACAAATAGGGTTTTAAGAGGCCTTAGAGTTTCCAAGTCTTTTTCAATCGTCAGGTAGGAGAACCTTTTATCCCACATTGGTCGCACAGAAGGAGTTTATCATATTTAAATATAAGGTCACCTATAAATATAATGTCAAAGCTTATGGGCTTTTGGCAAGAAGAGGCAGCTCGTGGCCTGGTGGACCTCATGTGCACACATTTCAAGGCATCCTAATTTTGTGACCAGCTGGCGGGAAGAGACTAAATATCGAGTAGATTTAGGAAAGATCAACGGTGATCAAGAAAGATCCGACGGGTGTCACTATGTCGTGATGGGAAGATAATCGCCAAATACTCCCCGGGACTTGGCATCTGATGGTGGAGTGACATTCTAGGGCTATCCATGACCATTGTTGTACCGCGGTTGTGAAGTGCCCGGAATGAATACCCTTGCGACAGGTGGCAGGTCAAGTGGTGCCAAGGTGGACTCTGAGCGTATCACAAGGTGACATGTGGTGACACGCTTCACGATAGGTGGCATGTCATCAAGGTGAATGTCAAACAAACCTTGGTTGTGAAAGATCTCTAAATGGTTTCACCGAATGCATCGGTTTCATCAAAATAATAGGTATCGATGAAACTACAATTTCGATGAGACATAAAAATTGTTCACTAAGAGAGGTAGTTTGGCCAAAAGATTGATGCCAAACAAACCAATGTAAAATGGTGGGCCCGGTGGTGTTGAGGTGGCGGATGAGGTCATGCTCAGGTAGATCAGGTGGCAAACCTAAGATTGACGTGTGGCATGGACGCTTAGAGAGACTAAAGACCGAGCAGATTCAGGTAGATCAACAATAGTCCGAGAGATCTAACGACCATCACTATATCGCTATAGAAAGAAGCTCGCTAGTTATCATAGTGACTTGGCAACTAAGCACATGTGGAAAAGGCAAAGGAAAGTTGAGTGGTTAAGAGGTGCTAAAGATCAAGCAGTTTGAGGATAGATCGATGGTCGTCGCTATACCGCAAGATAAAAATGCTCACTAGTTATCTCATGCAACTTGGCGACTGATGATGTGGTTGTCTAGTGGGATTAGAGAAAATGAGGATGCGCCACATGGTAGAGAGAAGACAAAGAACCATGGGCAGACCAAGAGTATAGATCAAGCAAATTGATCACATCCAACGGTCATGCAAAAGATGAGACAGTGGTCGCTAAGGGGTCTATGAAAGCTGCACACCAGGTTATCGCTGCAACTTGGTGACAAGGTGGGTCCAGGTCCAGATGGAAGACAAAGTGGACCCGCGAGAAAATCAGAGGCTGACACATGGCAAAAGTCTATAGATGAGTAAATGTCTAAGTCAACCTTGAACTTGAAATGATTCAAATTGGTTCAAGGATTCAAAATGGTTCAATGGTTAAAATTTCAGTGGTTCACCAGTTCAAAGTGGATCACCATTTCTAAATGGTTCAATAGTTCAAAGTTCATTAGCATCGCTCATTCCCCTAGGCCCAGGAAGATAAAAGAAAACAAGTAGACTAAAAGGCAAGCAGGTTCCTGATAGATCAACAGTCATCGCTATACCGCAAGATAAAAATGCTCAATGGATAATCGTAGCGACTTGGTGACAAACGGTGGGGTCTGCTAAGAAGTAAATGAAAAAGTTAAATACAAGTGGCCATGGTCAATGCAAGCGATCCAGTGGCTAGCAATAATATTAAATTGCACAGTGGAATCAAACTAGTTGTTCGAACAGTGAAAAGTCCGCCAAGCAAGGGGATGATTTCTACATGAAAGATTAATGCAATTGATTATCTGAATATGCAAGTGTCACATATCATTGGAAAGCTCGCAAAACAGGAAGATCATTTCCACAATTTTTTTTTAACAAAAGTTTCAATATGGAGAGTAGTTGCCAGAGAATACATAAGTTTTTATCAGTGGGATTTCTTTTCTAATGTAGTTGCAATTCAGTTCATCATGTAGCTTTCACATGGGGATAACTATTTTTTCGCATTTATATATACAAATTTTTAAACTAGAGGATCAGTGGCAGTCCTTTTGAGCAATAAAGATTGTTATTTTTACAGTATTGTGAATGAGTTTTTATGCCATTTTTTAAGGCAGATTCACCCAAGGCTTTTCTCATGTAGTGATTTTAGGGTTTTTGAAGGGGATTCATCATGATTTGTATATATTCCTTCTCTCCTTCTTTTTTCCCTCTGGTTCTTTCTTTTTTCTTACACATACAACCAAAAGCATTGTATCTCAGCACTTTTTTAGTTTTCAACATTGTAATTGAGATTATTTTCAGTTTGCAATAGAGAGTTTCAGTTTCCTTGTCAATTATTTCTTATTTTTCCTGTTGTTCTCAAAATCTGATTCCCCTTCAATGCCCTTAATAATACAATCTAAAATGGGTGCCGAGAAGACATCAAGGATAAAGGGATTCTAGAGACAACATATGACAAGGTTTGGTTAGACCTTCTACACTTCAGGCTATTCTTTGAGCCCAGGTGGGTATACCCTTTGTGAATTAACTTCACACTATTAAGCAACAAACCCACAGCAAACCAGTCCAGAAAACCAGTGGGTTTATTCACCTTGAAAACAACTGAAAACAAAGGATGAAACAATACTCAACTTCAGCATATTTGATCAACAAAGCATGCAATAAACAGCTTCGATTAGTACCAGTGCTTTATCCAAGGCTACAGAGTCACTCAAACTCAAATAAAACTCCTGAAACAAAATATCTCTATACTTCCCATCAACTTGGTTTCCATTAATCCTTGCGAATGCCTAACACCAACAAGAATTCAATCACTTCAAACTAAACTATGGTCCTCAAAATTCAAAGTTTCTCCCAAAATATTTACTTGTAAGAATGATCATGCATATTTAATTTCCCTCCTAAAGAGAAAAGCTAAAAACACCCATACTGAGATTGCCTTACAATTTCAATCAAACAAAAAATCCTGTATTATTCAGAATGAAAATAGTAAATTAACTTAAGGACAAGTTTGAAGACGACACAAAGCTTCACTCAAAACTGACGGCCTGTATATTGATATTCATTTGAAAAGATTTTACAAAAGTCTGATTCTCCATTAAACTTTGAAAAAGCTCAGATAATATTTCTGCAGCGTTTTCTTACAAAATTTTTGTGATCCCTTTCTCTCTAGTCCTGGTATCCATTTATAACAATATGGATGCACAAAGCTTTGGACTTCTCGAGGAAAGTTTGTTACAATTATTTCAAAAATTGAAGAGGTTACAATTTTTTGCATGAATCAGTTATGCGCTCTTCTCAGATTCCCTAGCAATCTGTTCAACGGGTTGTTCAGTTGTAACCTCTTCTGGCTCTTCAGGGGCACCCTCCAACTGCTCCGGATCTCGAGTGGAATATTTAACTCCCCACTCACTATATGTCTCCTCTGTCGGCCATACAAAACTAATCACATCATTCTTAACTTTAGTCAACCTTTTCCAAGAATTCCTCAGTTTGTTGACTTCTGAGTTAAGAAAACTATAGTGTGATTTAAATCTTTCTATTTCCCGTATGGTTATAACAAAGAAAGAGGTATCATCTAGATCAATGATTCCTTTGACCCTTGCTGACAACTTGGCATCCATCTCATTGAGCCATATCTACTTATCTTTCAGCTGATCTGGATTGGCAAAAATCCCTGGGAGCAACTCACAAACTTGATCAGTGTATTCCTTCTTAAGCAATTTAACCCTTCTTTCCACATTATCCACCTCTGTTGCCAATTGTAATAAACTCTTAGTGATATCAGAAGTGGATTTGATAATGGGATTAGCTCTTGCTTCATCACAGGAAACACACATGAACTCTAAGTCTTGCTCCCTAGGCCTCCATCTATCAAAAATGGGTGTCAAAATGGCTTTATCTCTTCTTAATTCAGTCCATATCTCCATGACCTTTCCTACACTATTGTGAAGGAGTGAGGCATTTATAGTGTCTGCAAAACTGGAGATTGTGGCTTTTATCTTCTCCTCATACTTCCCCACATAATAGGCCTGAGTCTGCTTTAAATTCTCCAATTCTTGGGGAGTTATCTCAATCATTTGAGAGCTGGAAGGCACAGGAGATGGTGGGAGCTCAATGATGGGGCTAGTAGGTGGAGGTCTTGCAGGAGAAGAGGTGATCATTAATGTTGAAGACTCACCTTGTTGGTGTTGTCCTGCTAGCTGGCTCTGCAATTTAGCAATAATGCTATCTTTGCCTCTTATCTCCTCCTTAGCACTATCATAAGCCTTCAAAACTGTTTCCAATTTAAGCTGGAGGGCCTCATTTTCTTTGGCTTCCTTTTCAGCCACTGCAACACTAAATTTGACAGTCTCTAGCACAGTGCTAGCAGCCTCTACTACCCCTGTACTCTCTACTCTCTTGATCATCAATCCACCAATGTGACTTGTCCCTGAGGTGTCCTTACCTTTCTTGTCCTCATTTCTTTTAAGGGACCACATGACTAGTGTAGCTTTGTCCTTACTGAATGTAACCCCTTCCATGGGTTTGGTCTCCTTTCTTACTGCATCCAGCACCAGAGCATCAACAATATTCCATTCTGGTAAAATGAGCACTCCAGCTTGTGCTACTAGATCCCTTCCTTGTTCAGGAGTGATGGTTTTGAATTCTTCCATCATCTCCTGTTTTATTTCTTCCTCCACTGAGGCTGGATCTTTATTAGGCTATTCTGCCTTTCTTGCTTCACATGTAGCATTATATTTATCTATATGCTGCTTCCAGATAAATTGCATGAATGCTTCAGATGTGACAAAGCTATCATTAGCTAGAAAGGCACTAGTGGCCTTCTTTATCTCAGGATCCCACTCCTGGCCTTTGAGTTCAGTTGAAGTGATGTCCATCTGTGCTTCAGTGGGTTCTTCTGGCATCCCTTCTTCCACTTCATCATATGTATATGCAATCTCCCCCAAGCTGCCCAACTGAGAGAGGTATTCAGTTGCTGCTTGCTCATCTCCTATGTGGAGAGGGGATTGGGATGGGGAATACAGGGGTGTATCTGATTGCACTTCCTTTCCCACCCTCTGCTTCTTTGGGCTGTCCTGGATGTCAATGACTTCCTGTGCCTTCCTCTTTCCTTTGGATGAAGAGGGCTCCCCTGTTGTAGACACCAGCACACTATAACCTGCTTTCTTATGCAGGGTGTAATCACCAGGAGGGATTGCTTTAGTGGGAGCTGATTTTCCCAAAATCATTCTTGCTTTCTCAGGGTTGTTCTTGATTACAACTTCCCTCTTCTCCTTTATTGTTTGCATTACATCCTCAAAGCAAATAATCAAAAAATTTAGCTTCTCTTCCAATGGGAAGAAGCTAGACAATGGGTCATAGCTAGCATCAAATTGATGCACAAAATCCAAGGCCTTCCTATAAGCCACCCACTTTTCCTTCCTCAACTCCTGTTCATCTAAATCAAATTCATTCCTGATGAGGTCTTTAGGAAAGTGGAATTGATGAGGCCTACCTCTGCATGCTACTTTCTTCCGGAACACACCATTGTAAAAGTCCTCTGGATCAGCGCATCTAGACACTGCAGTGGACAAATGGTAGGGTTTGAGGAAATCCTCAAAACATTTCCAGCCTCCCTTGGTGATTACAAATTGGTGGGCTACTGTAGCCGCAGGGAAAATAGTCCCTTTACCTCTGCCTGTTAACTCTGCCTCTTGCAGGTTACCAATTTTTCTGAGAATCTCAACTATTCCCACTTTGAGGGGGACCTGGTATGGTAACAAAAAAGGGGTGCCTCTGAAACCAAAGACTCTAAAAACTGTAGAGACTGGATATAAGTACATATCACCCCAGTTATGAACTATCTTGATATTCTCTGCGAATTCTTTTGGTCTTAAGAACTCCAGAAGAACCTTGGGGACTCTTGGGTTGTCAGAGCAAAGGAGAGTCCTTATTTTGGATGCAAAATATTTATCAAATTTCAGAAAACTAGCATCCTCTCTGTCCCATGACAACACAGTACTCCATAGTTGTACCGGCATCTTCTCTCCCTCCTTTTCTTTTACCAGGTCCATACCACTGGCGAAATAATCACCACCTTTGAAGAGAAAGAGGTGCATCAAGAGTGAATACCACCCAAATGGCCTATCCACCTTTCCATTCTTTATCCCTATCAACCCTCCATGGATAGCATCGGCAATATAAGAAGCATAATCAAATGTAATAGCAAGAGAAGGATTCAAAATTTGAACAATCATTAGCAAGTAATGGTTTGGCATATTCGATTCAGCATCCTCTCCTAGAACTTGGCAAAGTGCCCAATACATCCCTTTTGCCCTCAAGGTAAACATACTTAATGAAAAAGGCTCTTGTGTGTTGGGCCCTACAACTGCTAACCCTCCTACTTTCAGAAAAAGTTCTTTGAGAGGCCCATTCCTAAGATGACTCCTCTGTGCCCTGTACACCTGAGCTAATTGTGTGAAGTTTATAGGTTCCAAGAAGTTGGTAAACTCACAGAGCCCAAATGCTGTTCTCAACTCTTCTGCATTAATCTCCACGAGGGTTTTTCCATTTACATCCCGGATGCATCTTGTAACTGAATCATAATTCAATGCCATTTGGGTTAACAAATCTGTATCCATGAACACCCCTGGGACTACCAACTTCCCAACATCTAATTCCCAAATGCTATTTTGAGGAGCAGGAGAATTCCTCATCCCAAATCTGATTCTAAATAACCCCAACCCAGACAGTCCAACCTGTGAGTCTCTTAACCAATTACCCTTGTCATATAATCCTTCCCCAATCTTCAGATAGGGAGCCCTGGGTACTAACTCTTTGGCCTTAGATGCCTGGTTGGTTGACAGCGTCAACTGTTCTAAAAAGTCATCACACACACTCCTTTCTAAATAATCAACTTTACCAGAGAATTCCCTTTTAGGAGCCATTTGCAAAACAACCAGATGAATATCACTTCTTAAACACTTATGTAATACGAGAATAATTCCACTTGTTACAACACACAAGAATAGCTGCAAAATAAGAAAGAACCTGATGCTTGCTTGAAGGAATTCGCTCTGCAACTGATTCACCTTCTCTGTATTTGCAAAAGATAACTCTGCGTTACTCTTCTGCAAAATCCTTTTAAAAGATCTCTATACTTGGTTGTTAGGAAATCAAATGCTTGTACTCTGGGCCTTAACTATAACATTGATTCTGCATGCTTCGGCCGTCCCTTCAAAATCGAATTCATAGGAGAATTCATATTTTAACTCCAACGGGTCGTAGCCTTCCTGCAAGTGTCTCACTGTGAATTGCATTTTGACAGCTTTGTCTTTAGTCTGGTTCCCATCTTCCTATTGGCTACATAATACCACGCGGCATCTGATCATTGGCTTAGAAAATCCCTTTACATTCTGTTGTGATACTGGCCGAATGTATCCCTTTATACTGTGGCGGGCCCATGTTTTTCCCTTTTGGCCATGTCATCAATCATGCCACGTGGACGGCTCTCCTATTTAATCCTTCAAAAAAGTCCTCAGGAATGGTGGGCCCACTATGTCGTAACTGACACTTGGCATCTAGTCATCCGTTGTGCTGATTTGTCACTCCGTCACTTGCCAGAAGAAGAACCATGGGGGCCCCACTTTTTGTCTCAACAGGTCTATCTCTTACGTCATAATCAAGACACGTGGACGGCTAATATTCATTCTCGCTATTTCGCGGCCTTAAGAAGTGGGCATCTTACCCCTGCGAAATAGCGCGAGCCGTTAGATCATATCTCAACTTGCTCAGCATTTAAACCCTGTTAGAAGCTTTCAGGAAAGGCGGGCCCACGGACACGCCATGGACACCTGGCGCCTTGTCACTTTCGGAGCCGACCTGTCAATTTTTTATTCGTCAAGCAGGAACCATAGGGACCCACAGTTTCCTTTTAGACCGCGTGTCATCAAGACACGTGAACGGTCCTGGTTAACTCTCGCTATTTCATGGCCTTAAGAAGTGGGCATCTTACCCCTGCGAAATAGTGCAAGCTGTTAGATCATATCTCAACTTGCTCAGCATTTAAACCCTGTTAGAAGCTTTTAGGAAAGGTGGGCCCACGGACACGCCATGGACACCTGGCACCTTGTCATTTTCGGAGCTGACCTGTCACTTTTTCATTCGCTGGAAGGAGCCACGGGGTCTCAATGAATTGTAAGAGCTGTCCCTGCCAGGTCATCTCCACCTGTGAGCCGACTCATCTTTGGGGCCCACTTTTGAACCCTTGGTCCTGAGGAATGGTGGGCCCGCTGACTGTGGTGACGTGTGCCACGTGCTACCTTTTAATATGCCGAAAGAAAGGCACGGGGCTCCAGCTACCTCTGACAACTATACCTTTTACCTCCTCCGTCACGACACGTGGACGACTGATATTCATTCTCGCTATTTCGCGGCCTTAAAGGGCGAGCACTTAACCCTTGTGAAATAGCGCTGACCGTCGGATCCTTTCTCAAGTTGATCGGCGTTTACTGGGCCCGACACTTTAGAAAGGAATAATAGAAGGCAAAAATTTTTCAAATAATCAACATAACCGCCTAGGTAAATAACAAGGGGGGACACTTCCTACGATCCCACGACCCATGACTTAAGTGAAATAAAGTAACGGCAAAATAGAAACCAGAGGGCTTAGCAAGGAAAGAGTCTGAAAAAATTAAAACCCTTAAACCCCTAAGGTTTAGAACAAAGTTGAAGCACTTAGGATTACACCTCATTCGGAAAATTTTCAAGGTACCATAGCCAATTATGGGGAAAGAAGAACCCAATTTTAAAAAACAGTGATAATAGTGGCTCTGACTGGGGATGGTTGATTGCGAGATCAACACAAGAAAACTCAGAAACTCTGGAGAAACAGACCAAAACACAGACCAAAACCAGAAAACAGGAAAGAAAACAAAATATATACAAACAAAGGACCTACCGTGCATGGACATTAAGAGAAATAATGCTTCAGGAATTGTCCATGGACTGGAAATTCCTGCATCTCATCATTCATATTCTTCAGAAAATATGAATTCTTACCATTCAAGTCACAAATTACAAAAGGGCCAATCCAGAGTGATTCAAATTTCTTATGCTTTCCTTTATCCTGCCCTTTTGCATTCCACTGAAGAACCATGTCATCAATTTGAAACTTCCTTAACGATGTCCTTTTATCAAAAAGATATTTTGACTGTAACTGGAGCTTCTGATTTTTCTGATGAGCAGAAGTTCTAAGCTCTTCCACTTCTACAATTTGGATCATTCTGTTCTCCATTGGTTCAGATATTTCCATGTCCTCTTCCTGCAAAAACTTATACACTGGAAGAAGGTTATTTACCGGTAATCTGGCTTGGGTACCATAAACCACCTCAAAAGGTGACATTCCAATGGATTTTTTAACTGTTATTCTATCCACCCACAGAGCTAATTTCACTTTTTGATCCCAAGACCTTTTGTTTTCTTCTAGGATCTTCTTGATGATATTTAGCAAGCTTTTGTTGCTAGATTCTGCTTGTCCATTCCCTTGAGGGTGATAAGGCGATGAGTATGACATAAATATACCATGACTATTACAAAAACCTACAAATTCTTTTGATCTAAAACACATAGCATTATCCATTACCAATTTTGCAGGTGTTCCAAATCTAGTCACAATATTATCCATCAAGAAATCAATAACAATTTTGCTAGTAGCTCTTCTTGTGGGAATAGCTTCTATCCATTTGGTAAAATAATCTGTGGCCACTATAATCCATCCATGACCTCTTCCTGATTTCTCAGCAATTTCTCCAACAAAATCAATGCCCCATTGGACAAAAGGAGCTTCTACAGAAACTGGATTTAGTGGTAAGGCTCCTTCATACTTGAACTTAGAAGAAAATCTCTGACATGAATCACATCTTCGAACATATGCATGGGTATCTTTAAACAAAGTAGGCCAATAATACCCAGCCCGTATTATCTTACCAGCCGTAGTCTTAGCGGAGTAATGACCTCCACATACTCCATCATGCATTTCATTCAACATCTGTTTAGCTTGAAATTCATCCAAACACAGTAGTAACTCCCCATCTCTTTTTCTCCAAAAAAGATCACCCTGAATGAGGACATACTTTTGGGACTTGAGCTTTAAAGTTCTCTTCTGGTTGTGTGTCATTCCCTCTGGCAGCATATTACCTCTCAATACTTGGATTATCTCTGTGTACCATGGTTGTCTCTCAATACTAGTAACCAAAGTATCTTTAACCTCAACATTGTGTACTTCAACATTCATGAGATTTGACTCAGTCATGAGCTTAGCCAAACCTAACCCTCTCACCAATTTAGTAATCTTTATCTCCAAATTGAATTCTTGAATTCTATTGATCCACCTACATCTCTTCCCGGTAACCTCAGACTGAGACAAAATATCTTTAACTGCAGCATGTGGAACATAGGCAGTGACATTTGCATTCACCAGATATGGCCTAAAAGCTTTAACAGCTTTAACCAAGGCATAAGATTGTTTCTCCATGGTTTCATATTTCAATTCTGCCGCTTGCAAAGATTTGCTATAGAAAGCTATGGGATGTTCATATCCCTCGTTATCCTTTTGCAATAATACTGCAGCCACTATGTGATATGAAGCAAAAGAAAACAGAGAAAAAGGCTTACCATAATCCGGGGACTTCAACACTGGTGCTTCCTGGATTGCTTTCTTAATCTCATTAAAAGCTTTTGAGGCTTCCTGATCCCAGTGAAACTTTGCGTCCTTCTTGAGCAACTTGACAATAGGCTTCACTATCTCAGCAAAGTTTGCAATGAATCTCCTGACAAAATTCACTTTGCCTAAAAAGGACTGGATTCCTTTCACATTCTTTGGTTCAGACACCCTGTTGATTGCTTCAATTCTCTCGGGGTCTATTCTTATCCCTTCCTTGGAAACTATGTGTCCCAATAACTTTCCTTCAGTGACCCCAAAGTGACATTTCTTGGGATTCAGTGATACACCAAATTCCAAAGCCTTATCAAACACCTTCTGTAAATGTCCACAGTGATCATCAGCTTTCTTTGAGAAACAAGTTAAATCATCTTGGTAAACCACCATAATAATATTAATGAATTCCTTAAAAGCCACATCCATAGCTCTCTGAAATGTATCCCCTGCATTCTTTAATCCAAATGGCATTCTCACATATACATAAGTCCCCCATGGGGTAGTAAAAGTTGTTTTAAACTGTTCTGACTCCTTTACCAGCACTTGATTGTATCCTGAGAAACCATCCATCATGGATAAAAGATCACATCCTATCACTCTTTGTAGCATTGCTTTCATATTTGGGGATGAATAATTATCTTTTAAAGAGGCAACATTAAGATTCCTAAAATCAACACACAATCTGATGTCTCCATTTTTCTTTCTTACTGGGACCAAATTAGAGACCCATGAAGAATGTCTGATTGGTTTGATAATCCCCCCTTCTCTCAATTTAGTCAACTCTTGTTGCATTTTTGTTTCTAACAAGGGGTTAATAGGTCTCTGTTTCTGTCTAAAAGGCTTAGCATCTGGAAGTAAGGGAACTTCATGCTGAAAAAGATCTTGTCTATACGCCTTTAGGTCTTCATAAGACCAAGCAAAAACATGTTTATACCTTTTCAGTAAACTGATTAGGTTAGTCCTAACATGAGGAGGTAACTTCTTTCCAATATATACCAACTTGGGGGATGATTCTGTCCCCAAGTTGACCTCCTCTAATTCTTCTAACTTGGTAGTAGATTGCTGGTGTAAATGACTATCATTATAACTAAACATACTTTCTAACTCCACCAACCCTTTAGGTATCTCATTGGTTTCCAACTGGACAATATCATTTCCAAACACTGTCTCTCTGTCATCCACCACTTCCACCAATGCATTACAATCAATTTTTTGTCCATCATAATCATTAACACATTGGATGAACCTAAGAATATCTTCATCATCAGCAAAAACTTGCCAATTATATACATTATCAGGAATAGCAGGCCTAGCTTTTATTTCCACAGTGGAAATACCAGTTAGTGTTGCATCATCATTTTTTAAAGCAACATTAGCTAGGAAATCTGCCATAATATTTCTTGTTCGCTCTATCCAGTTGATAGAAAAGGCATCAAAATATTCAATAACATCCCAAACAGCATGCTTATATTGCTTCAATTTATCATTTTTGGATGCATATTTAGATCTTACCTGAGAGACAACTAACTCTGAATCGCTCATCACTTTCAATAATCGGATTCCATGCCTTTTTGCAACCTCAAGTCCTAATAACAGGGCTTCATACTCTGCAGTATTATTTGTGCATTGGAATGCCAATAAGAATGAATATTTAAAGGTTATACCTGATGGGGATACAAAAAGAACCCCTGCTCCAGACCCTTCTTTGGAACAAGCTTCGTCAAAATACATTTGCCACAATCCATACTGCTGTGCTTGTAGTTCAACTACAATTGGGTCAGTGTTCTTCAATTGAGGTGATACTGGCTGAATTTTGAAGTTATCTAAATCCACATCAATCATACAATTAAGCATATTAGGGTCCACATTTTCAACTACCTTAGGAGCTCGCGGCTCCCTGTATAATTTGACCTTATTGCCACCAATAGGAATAGTAGCATAAGACAAGTCCAATTGAACATTTCCCCCCACTGCTGCTGCCCACTGCCTAGAAAGCAACATGCCATAATGGGGTTTAGTATCTGTGACAATAACATACATTTTATAAGTAGCCTCAGGAAATGCAGCTATTTTGACTTCTACATCTTTCATTGTACCTATCACAGACACTTCTCTGTTATCCATGGCATAACATTTCCCATACACAGTAGTTACTGACAATCATAATTCTTTCATAACACCATAGGGCATTACATTAGCAGCTGCTCCTGAATCTATCATGCAGTTTTTAATTAACCGGTTATTGACTAGCAAAGTAACATAGAAGGGATCCACCTGAGAAGGCTCCTGAGTAATGGTGGTTCCAACATATACCTCTGGAGTTTGGAACTCTTGATCCTTTCCAATTCTATCTAAACTAGTGGGTAATACTGAGTCACCATCAGATATACTAGAGAATAGAGACAAAGCTGCATCCTTGTGTTCTTTAATCTTTAGTAACTCTACTAATGGGATAGTGACTTTCATTTGAGTTAAAGCTTGGGCCATATCAAACGTAGAATAATTACATTTTTCAGTATTAGCCTTGACCTTTTCTACTTTGAGTTGATTGGCTTTTTTTACTATTTCCGCCTTTTGTACATCACCAGCAATTTTGGCATCTGTGGTTCTAGGTAAGTCTTTAACTTGTTCCTCTTTTTCTTGACTAGCTTTAACAGTAGTAGTAACACTGTTTGATGCCCCTTTCTTAGTGACTTCTTTTACAAACATAGAACCTGGCTCACCTTGATCAGTATCTCTCTTGGTGCTTCTCAGGTTGTAATTATGTCTTGCTTTGGCAATTGTAGCCTTAGTGAGATTTTTAACTTCCTCTTCACTAGGCCTCCTAAGATGAATTTCTTCATCTTCAATTGTTACCACATTCAATGTAGGGTGCCAACCTAAGGCTAACTGCCCTTGCACTAATCTTTCATTATCTAGCACATCACTGCATTCACTTTGCATAGATTCCTCATCACTTTCTATGATAGTTTCAAACATATTAATATCAAGTTCTGTTTCTGGTCTCATGGATTCTTCCAGAGCTTGAGCCACTGCACACTAATGAGAAGAATGTGGTCCATCACAAGCAATACACCAGGGAGTATTTTCTATATTATTAACAGTTTTCCCTTTCAAAGGATCTGGTGTGTCTTGGCTTTGGGCAATTTTAGGCTTCTCAACTTGGGGTTTACCATCCTTCCAATTTGTATTTTATGGCATATCATGTAATCTAGGAGGCCTATCTTGCCAGTTGTAATGAGGTTTATCATTTTTGTTAACCTTAGCAGTCAAATCTTTCATAGCACTAACCAGTTTTTCTATTTTATCCTCTTCTTTAGCAACTTTGTTAGGTTGCTGTTTGGTTTCATGCCACAATCTTCCATCTGTCCTCCTTCCTAATTTCCCAGATGCCTTTCTATTACTTTCAACATTTATGGCAATTCTAAAAGCATCCCTTAGGTTATGAGGATTTTTATCTCTCAGGATATAAGCCATCTTGGAATCAAATGCATTATAATATGTATTAAGGCACATATTGTCATCTAACCTCATTACCTGATACAACCTATGCATAGCTTTTTGGAACCTAGCATTAAAATCAGTGACTATTTCATTTTCAGATTTTCTAATGTTATTGAACTCATTTAGCATGAAACTCACATTAGTTTTATCACCATACTATTCTTGAAAGCAATTTTTGAACTCTTCCCATGAACCTATGCTAGCTACTGGGAGGCTTCTGTACCAATCTCTTGCATCATCGACCAAGGATTGAACAAACAGTTTCATAATAACATCTTCATCAACTATCTCATAGTCATTTATCAAATCCCCGAAAGATTTGAGATGTTCCTCAGCACTGACTGCATTGTTTCCAGCAAATTTATGGAGTTTGTCTCTTAACTCAGTGGGAACATGATTTGGATATCCTGGGATCCCATCAAAAAACAATTGCCTATATTGTTCTAGATTAATCAGCCTTCTCTGAAAAGGGGAAACAGTACTATTATTCCCCATGATCATTTTAGCTTTTGGGATTGGAGATTGAGATGTTTGGGTGTACTGTTTATTTGAAGGTATGTGGCTTGCTGAGGCAATGTTAGTGTGTACTGCTGGTTGGATATTAACCTGAGGAAGAGAGATATGTTGGGGATTAGGCTTGCTAAGATCTTCCGATGGGAATATAATAGGGGGAGCTTTTAGGTAGTTAATCTTTCTTTTAACTTCCTGATTTGCAGCTTCTAACTCAGCCTTTTCCAACTCCATTTGGAGATCTTCCTTTTCCTTCCTCATCCTCTCCATCTCTTTCTCATGTGCTAGGATCCTATGAGAAATCCCTTCTACAGTTTTAGACTCTACTTCATCATCTACCCATATCTGTTTCCCTTTGTTTAAATTAACTTTAGGAAGCTGGGAGTCATTAAAAACTTCCTTACTTGGCTGGGCTACTGACTTAGAAACTGGTCTAATCTTAGGGATTAAGATCTCCCTAATCACTGGGCCTTCCTCATCACCCTTTTCTTTTTCCTTGGCAAGCACTTCAAGATCAGCCTATCTCTCTCCATTATTTTGGCTTTAACTTCCTTTTCCTTATCTGCCTCCTTTTGGGCCCTCAAGGATATTAAATGATGAACTCTTTTATTTAATTCTTCAATCTCTTGAGACATTTTATCCTCATTAGGATAGTTTTCTTCAGAATCTGATGCATTAATTTGATCTATATCAATCAAACTAATGTTCCCATCTATTGTCCTAGGAACAGAGTGCCTAATTGCATTTGAGCTAGTTCTATCTTTTGTAGAAACACTAACATGTGATAAATCTCGACTTAAAGTAGGCACATCATCAATATTTCCAAACAATCCTGAATGAAAACCTAAAATATCATGCTCTGAATCTCTTGAAGATGAATTTGACTTTGCATAAACAGGTCGGTCAGGCATCTTACCAGTATTGTTGTTTTTCTGTACCCATGCAGCATTTGATGGTTCATGCATCACAGATCTCTTCTGTCCTCTTCGTGATTGCTCTGGCAGACCTTTTTGCAAGGTTTCACGAGGATGTTTCTTCATGAATGACCTTGTGTGCCTATTTCCTTGCATCTTGTTTGTCTTTATTTTAGAAAGTTTATGTCTCACAAGGACTGGTTCAAAAATAACAGAGTCACCACCCACAAAACTATGGGAAAGATAAAGAACAAGTAGTCTTACTCACAAATACAACGATACTCTCCATAAGTCTCGACACAAATTCTGTGTCTATGTCTTTGTGATAACTGTCCCCAGTAGAGTCGCCACTTTTGTTGTTCTCAAAATATGATTCCCCTTCAATGCCCTTAATAATACAATCTAAAATGGGTGCCGAGAAGACATCAAGGATAAAGGGATTCTAGAGACAACATATGACAAGGTTTGGTTAGACCTTCTACACTTCGGGCTATTCTTTGAGCCCAGGTGGGTATACCCTTTGTGAATTAACTTCACACTCTTAAGCAACAAACCCACAGCAAACCAGTCCAGAAAACCAGTGGGTTTATTCACCTTGAAAACAACTGAAAACAAAGGATGAAACAATACTCAACTTCAGCATATTTGATCAACAAAGCATGAAATAAACAGCTTCGATTAGTACCAGTGCTTTATCCAAGGCTACAAAGTCACTCAAACTCAAATAAAACTCCTGAAACAAAATATCTCTATACTTCCCATCAACTTGGTTTCCATTAATCCTTGCGAATGCCTAACACCAACAAGAATTCAATCACTTCAAACTAAACTATGGTCCTCAAAATTCAAAGTTTCTCCCAAAGTATTTACTGGTAAGAATGATCATGCATATTTAATTTCCCTCCTAAAGAGAAAAGCTAAAAACACCCATACTGAGATTGCCTTACAATTTCAATCAAACAGAAAATCCTGGATTATTCAGAATGAAAACAGTAAATAAACTTAAGGACAAGTTTGAAGACGACACAAAGCTTCACTCAAAACTGACGGCCTGTATATTGATATTCATTTGAAAAGATTTTACAAAAGTCTGATTCTCCATTAAACTTTGAAAAAGCTCAGATAATATTTCTGCAGCGTTTTCTTACAAAATTTTTGTGATCCCTTTCTCTCTAGTCCTGGTATCCATTTATAACAATATGGATGCACAAAGCTTCGGACTTCTCGAGGAAAGTTTGTTACAATTATTTCAAAAATTGAAGAGGTTACAATTTTTTGCATGAATCAATTATGCGCTCTTCTCAGATTCCCCAGCAGTCTGTTCAACAGGTTGTTCAGTTGTAACCTCTTCTGGCTCTTCAGGGGCGCCCTCCAACTGCTCCGGATCTCGAGTGGAATATTTAACTCCCTACTCACTATATGTCTCCTCTGTCGGCCATACAAAACTAATCACATCATTCTTAACTTTAGTCAACCTTTTCCAAGAATTCCTCAGTTTGTTGACTTCTGAGTTAAGAAAACTATAGTGTGATTTAATTCTTTCTATTTCCTATATGGTTATAACAAAGAAAGAGGTATCATCCAGATCAATGATTCTTTTGACCCTTGCTGACAACTTGGCATCCATCTCATTGAGCCATATCTACTTATCTTTCAGCTGATCTGGATTGGCAAAAATCCCTAGGAGCAACTCACAAACTTGATCACTGTATTCCTTCTTAAGCAATTTAACCCTTCTTTCCACATTATCCACCTCTGTTGCTAATTGCAATAAACTCTTAGTGATATCAGAAGTGGATTTGATAATGAGATTAGCTCTTGCTTCATCATAGGAAACACACATGAACTCTAAGTCTTGCTCCCTAGGACTCCATCTGTCAAAAATGGGTGTCAAAATGGCTTTATCTCTTCTTAATTCAGTCCATATCTCCATGACCTTTCCTACACTATTCTGAAGGAGTGAGGCATTTATAGTGTCTGCAAAACTGGAGATTGTGGCTTTTATCTTCTCCTCATACTTCCCTGCATAATAGGCCTGAGTCTGCTTTAGATTCTCCAATTCTTGGGGAGTTATCTCAATCATTTGAGAGCTGGAAGGCGTAGGAGATGGTGGGAGCTCAATGATGGGGCTAATAGGTGGAGGTCTTGCAGGAGAAGAGGTGATCATTAATGTTGAAGACTCACCTTGTTGGTGTTGTCCTGCTAGCTGGCTCTGCAATTTAGCAATAATGCTATCTTTGCCTCTTATCTCCTCCTTAGCACTATCATAGGCCTTCAAAACTGTTTCCAATTTAAGCTGGAGGGCCTCATTTTCTTTGGCTTCCTTTTCAGCCACTGCAACACTAAATTTGACAGTCTCTAGCACAGTGCTAGCAGCCTCTACTACCCCTGTACTCTCTACTCTCTTGATCATCAATCCACCAATGTGACTTGTCCCTGAGGTGTCCTTACCTTTCTTGTCCTCATTTCTTTTAAGGGACCACATGACTAGTGTAGCATTGTCCTTACTGAATGTAACCCTTTCCATGGGTTTGGTCTCCTTTCTTACTGCATCCAGCACCAGAGCATCAACAATATTCCATTCTGGTAAAATGAGCACTCCAGCTTGTGCTACTAGATCCCTTCCCTGTTCAGGAGTG
Organism: Cryptomeria japonica; assembly: GCF_030272615.1. NCBI lineage: Eukaryota > Viridiplantae > Streptophyta > Pinopsida > Cupressales > Cupressaceae > Cryptomeria > Cryptomeria japonica. The sequence continues at coordinate 435,311,620 of NC_081412.1, read as the reverse complement.
ATGGTTTTGAATTCTTCCATCATCTCCTGTTTTATTTCTTCCTCCACTGAGGCTGGATCTTTCTTAGGCTATTCTGCCTTTCTTGCTTCACATCTAGCATTATATTTATCTATATGCTGCTTCCAGATAAATTGCATGAATGCTTCAGATGTGACAAAGCTATCATCAGCTAGAAAGGCACTAGTGGCCTTCTTTATCTCAGGATCCCACTCCTGGCCTTTGAGTTCAGTTGAAGTGATGTCCATCTGTGCTTCAGTGGGTTCTTCTGGCATCCCTTCTTCCACTTCATCATATGTATATGCAATCTCCCCCAAGCTGCCCAACTGAGAGAAGTATTCAGTTGCTGCTTGCTCATCTCCTATGTGGAGAGGGGATTGGGATGGGGAATACAGGGGTGTATCTGATTGCACTTCCTTTCCCACCCTCTGCTTCTTTGGGTTGTCCTGGATGTCAATGACTTCCTGTGCCTTCCTCTTTCCTTTGGATGAAGAGGGCTCCCCTGTTGTAGACACCAGCACACTATAACCTGCTTTCTTATGCAGGGTGTAATCACCAGGAGGGATTGCTTTAGTGGGAGCTGATTTTCCCAAAATCATTCTTGCTTTCTCAGGGTTGTTCTTGATTACAACTTCCCTCTTCTCCTTTATTGTTTGCATTACATCCTCAAAGCAAATAATCAAAAATTTTATCTTCTCTTCCAATGGGAAGAAGCTAGACAATGGGTCATAGCTAGCATCAAATTGATGCACAAAATCCAAGGCCTTCCTGTAAGCCACCCACTTTTCCTTCCTCAACTCCTGTTCATCTAAATCAAATTCATTCCTGATGAGGTCTTCAGGAAAGTGGAATTGATGAGGCCTACCTCTGCATGCTACTTTCTTCCGGAACACACCATTGTAAAAGTCCTCTGGATCAGCGCATCTAGACACTGTAGTGGACAAATGGTAGGGTTTGAGGAAATCCTCAAAACATTTCCAGCCTCCCTTGGTGATTACAAATTGGTGGGCTACTGTAGCCGTAGGGAAAATAGTCCCTTTACCTCTGCCTGTTAACTCTGCCTCTTGCAGGTTACCAATTTGTCTGAGAATCTCAGCTATTCCCACTTTGAGGGGGACCTGGTATGGTAACAAAAATGGGGTGCCTTTGAAACCAAAGACTCTAAAAACTATAGAGACTGGATATAAGTACATATCACCCCAGTTTTGAACTATCTTGATATTCTCTGTGAATTCTTTTGGTCTTAAGAACTCCAGAAGAACCTTGGGGACTCTTGGGTTGTCAGAGCAAAGGAGAGTCCTTATTTTGGATGCAAAATATTTATCAAATTTCAGAAAACTAGCATCCCCTCTGTCCCATGACAACATAGTACTCCATAGTTGTACCGGCATCTTCTCTCCCTCCTTTTCTTTTACCACGTCCATACCACTGGCGAAATAATCACCACCTTTGAAGAGAAAGAGGTGCATCAAGAGTGAATACCACCCAAATGGCCTATCCACCTTTCCATTCTTTATCCCTATCAACCCTCCATGGATAGCATCGGCAATATAAGAAGTATAATCAAATGTAATAGCAAGAGAAGGATTCAAAATTTGAACAATCATTAGCAAGTAATGGTTTGGCATATTCGATTCAGCATCCTCTCCTAGAACTTGGCAAAGTGCCCAATACATCCCTTTTGCCCTCAAGGTAAACATACTTAATGAAAAAGGCTCTTGTGTGTTGGGCCCTACAACTGCTAACCCTCCTACTTTCAGAAAAAGTTCTTTGAGAGGCCCATTCCTAAGATGACTCCTCTATGCTCTGTACACCTGAGCTAATTGTGTGAAGTTTATAGGTTCCAAGAAGTTGGTAAACTCACTGAGCCCAAATGCTGTTCTCAACTCTTCTGCATTAATCTCCATGAGGGTTTTTCCATTTACATCCCAGATGCATCTTGTAACTGAATCATAATTCAATGCCATTTGGGTTAACAAATCTGTATCCATGAACACCCCTGGGACTACCAACTTCCCAACATCTAATTCCCAAATGCTATTTTGAGTAGCAGGAGAATTCCTCATCCCAAATCCGATTCTAAATAACCCCAACCCAGACAGTCCAACCTGTGGGTCTCTTAACCAATTACCCTTGTCATATAATCCTTCCCCAATCTTCAGATAGGGAGCCCTGGGTACTAACTCTTTGGCCTTAGATTCCTGGTTGGTTGACAGCGTCAACTGTTCTAAAAAGTCATCACACACACTCCTTTCTAAATAATCAACTTTACCAGAGAATTCCCTTTTAGGAGCCATTTGCAAAACAACTAGATGAATATCACTTCTTAAACACTTCTGTAATACAAGAATAATTCCACTTATTACAACACACAAGAATAGCTGCAAAATAAGAAAGAACCTGATGCTTGCTTGAAGGAATTCGCTCTGCAACTGATTCACCTTCTCTATATTTGCAAAAGATAACTCTGCGTTACTCTTCTGCAAAGTCCTTTTAAAAGATCTCTATACTTGGTTTTTAGGAAATCAAATGCTTGTACTCTGGGCCTTAACTATAACATTGATTCCGTATGCTTCGGCCGTCCCTTCAAAATCGAATTCATACAAGAATTCATATTTTAACTCCAATGGGTCGCAGCCTTCCTGCAAGTGTCTCACTGTGAATTGCATTTTGACGGCTTTGTCTTTAGTCTGGGTCCCATCTTCCTATTGGCTACATAATACCACGCGGCATTTGATCATTGGCTTAGAAAATCCCTTTACATTCTGTTGTGATACTGGTCGAATGTATCCCTTTATACTGTGGCGGGCCCATGTTTTTCCCTTTTGGCCATGTCATCATTCATGCCACGTGGACGGCTCTCCTGTTTAATCCTTCGAAAAAGTCCTCAGGAATGGTGGGCCCGCTGTGTCGTAACTGACACCTGGCATCTAGTCATCCGTTGTGCTAATTTGTCACTCTGTCACTTGCCAGAAGAAGAACCATGGGGGCCCCACTTTTCATCTCAACAGGTCTATCTCTTACGTCATAATCAAGACACGTGGACGACTAATATTCATTCTCGCTATTTTGTGGCCTTAAGAATTGGGCATCTTACCACTACGAAATAGTGCGAGCCGTTAGATCGTATCTCAACTTGCTCAGCATTTAAACCCTGTTAGAAGCTTTCAGGAAAGGCGGGCCCACGGACACGCCATGGACACCTGGCGCCTTGTCATTTTTGGAGCTGACCTGTCACTTTTTCATTCGCTGGAAGGAGCCACGGGGTCCCAATGAATTGTAAGAGCTGTCCCTGCCAGGTCATCTCCACCTGTGAGCCGACTCATCTTTGGGGCCCACTTTTGAACCCTTGGTCCTGAGGAATGGTGGGCCCGCTGACTGTGGTGATGTGTGCCACGTGCTACCTTTTAATACGCCGGAAGAAAGCCACGGGGCTCCAGCTACCTCTGACAACTATACCTTTTACCTCCTCCGTCATGACACATGGACGGCTGATATTCATTCTCGCTATTTCACGGCCTTAAAGGGCGAGCACTTAACCCTTGCGAAATAGCGCTTACCATCAGATCCTTTCTCAAGTTGATCGGCGTTTACTAGGCCCGACACTTTAGAAAGGAATAATACAAGGCGAAATTTTTTCAAATAATCAACATAACCGCCTAGGTAAATAACAAGGGGGGACACTTCCTACAATCCCACGACCCATGACTTAAGTGAAATAAAGTAACGGCAAAATAGAAACCAGAGGGCTTAGCAAGGAAAGAGTCTAAAAAATTAAAACCCTTAAACCCCTAAGGTTTAGAACAAAGCTGAAACACTTAGGATTACACCTCATTCGGAAAATTTTCAAGGTACCATAGCCAATTATGGGGAAAGAAGAACCCAATTTTAGAAAACAGTGATAACATTTCCATTGTCAGATGAATGATTTGACAAAGTTATTGTGATTTAATTCTGAATCCTTTTCTTTGTCTCATTTATGCTTTTCAGAAATAAGAAGATTTCATAGTAAATTCAAGTTGTGGGTTGTGTTCATTTGGTTTCTAGTTCTTTGCATATTGTGAAAATTCACTTTTCCTATATGTAGAAGTTAGATAAGTTCGTGCCATCACATGAAATGTTTATGAATTTGATGATCTTATTTAATTCTTGGGATAATTTTTAGGTCTTGTTGCAGTTGGTTATAGCTTTAGGACAACAAGTAGAACTGCATCATTTTGGTGTATCACCTCTATTAGGACAGGTTTTTTTTATTACATGCAAGACTTTTTACCCTTTTCCCACAAAAAGTTAGTGTAGGAGATCCATCAGAACAAGAAGCTTGCCTTATCTCTGGAGATTCACCTTCACTTTGAGCAACCCACAAGCTCGGAGGTGTTTCCCTGTTTTACAAGATTGCTTGTTTTTGAACTTAGCATCACGGGTGTAATCCTCAGTGACAACACTTCCTTTCCACAACTCCCTTGTGTTGAGGGGTTCTCAATGTAGACAATTGTCTTCTTATCCCATGTTCTTTAGAGTATGCATTAAAGTCACTATAAATCAACTCTCCACCTCTATCAGATCTCAGACACTTCAACTTCAAACCTATCTCAATCTCAACCATAGCTTTGAAAATCTTGAACTTCTTTAATGCTTCAGACTTCTCCCTTAAGAAAGTAACCCACATCATCCTTGAATAATCTTTTGGCAATTGACACTCATTGGATTCATATGTTGTCATTGATGGCAACAAGATTCTATAGAAGGCATATACCAACAGATACCGACACTGGATTATTTAGGGTCATCACTGACACCGACACTAGCACTGACATCCAACACTTTAGTGAAGTCGACATCAGTCTGGGATCCGAAAGGTTTTATTTTTAAAATCATTTTGTAATTATTGTATAAAACCGACATTGGATACCTTTTGTAATGTATTGCAAGCCGACATAAGGCATATTGTTTGTAAAGGGTATATAAGTCAGTTTATTAGGTCATTTTGAAATAGTACTAGGAAGTAGAACAATGTGATGCGAAGGATATGTATGTAGATCATTTTTATGGAAAAGTAATATCATATAATGATCAGTAGATGGTTTATAAAACATTCTTGGAGGAAAGGAGATACCGGTAAAAGGGTTTAGGGTTTATGAACCGATACAGAACAGAGCTATAATCAGAACTTTTTTTGGTATTGTAGATGCATTTCTGAGTTCACCATTATTGTTTTATCTCAATAGAAGCTTGTAGTCAGTGAGACTATTTTGTGTTGAGCAGTGTGCTCTAGGCAGTGTGCCTTCCTGCATGTGAAAGCCCCCATACTATGTAATATCTTTCATATGGCTAGTGAATTGATATTGTGGGTCACAAATCCCACCGTGGTTTTTCCTCTTTGAGGTTTTCCACATATAAAATTTAGTGTGTTATGGTGTTCATTCATGTGGCTAGTTTATTTACTTCATGTTATATGTTTCTTCATTCACCGATTTATTTGTGTATGTTGTAATAAGGTAAAATCTTGTATTACCGGTAGAACACTGATTCACCCCCCCTCTTAGTGTTCTTGGATTCCTTGTATTCCAACAATTGGTATCAGAGCCTAGTGCCTTGGAGGAAGTTTAATAGCTTGAGGAAGATCTTGAAACCAGAATCATTGAATATGGATATGGAGAAGCAACTTGAGATGGCACTTGAGGATTATGATGTTGAAAGGTTGAAGAACTTAAAGATGAAAAATGAATTGAATTCTTCTAATGAATTCATTCTTGTTCTGCAAGAAAGGTTATCATCAGCTCAAGGTAGGAGGAAGGAACTTTTGCAAAACTAGGATGATGAAGAGAAAAATGCACTTAAGGAACAATGTCAGAAACTGAGTCAAGCAAACATGCTCATGAAGAATGAAATGAAAGACCTGACTATGAGGATGTCAAAAGATATTGAGGACAAAAAGAATAAGGAAGAAAATCTTGATGTATCTCTGAAGAACAAATTTGAAGAATGTGGTAGATTGGCTCATGAGAATGATATGTTGAGAACTGATATGGTACAATCCCGTAATAATGAACAAGACTTGGAGAGACAAATAATAACTCTAAGAAATGCTCTGACTATTGCAAGTGAGTATAAATAAAAATTGAGGATTAGTGTTGCATAATTGGATGATTTATTGAAAATAAAAAGGCAGAGTGAATATTATAGAGGACTTGGATTTGAAGAAGGTGAAAGCTCCAACATTGCAAATAAAGATTAGACAACTGATATGTAGAACTCATCAGACCAAAGGAAACCGGTAAGGAAATATAATCCTTACAAATTCAATGGTAGATGCTTTGTTTGTAATAAATTTGGGCATATGGATAAACAATGTAGAAATAGAGCAAATCAAAACTACAATTCAGTTCCCGGTCAATGCACAAATTGCAAGAAATATGGTCATAAGTCAAAAGACTGTAGAATGAAGGTTAAGTGTCATGCATGTGGAAAGTTTGGACATTTGGCTAACCAATGCAGATCAAGGAATGACACCGGATATGGTAAAGCAATTCAAAATAACAATGTTACATGTTATGCATGCAACAAAATAGGTCATATTGCTAAGTACTATAGAAGCAAGACTAAACCGGTCAGCAATGACAAAGAAAATGAGAAAGGAAAGCAGAAGGTAGATGAATTACAACAAGATCACACCAAGAGATGGGTTAGAAATTTGTATTGATCATTGATGGAGGTTTATCCGACATAAAACTATGAAAACAACATCCGATAGGGCACACCGCTAAGCATTTATGACAGTGAAGAATTAGGGTTTACTCATTGATAAAAAGGGAAAATTGACTTATTTTCATTCACCTAGCACTTGAGCAAACTAGAGCGAAGCAAATGTGAATCATAGGTGATCAAAAGCGAGCAAGGGAACTCTAAATATTTCTAGCAGTTATCTGAGAAGTAATGAAGATCTTTCAAATCGATGATTGTTATCTAGGTATTTCTTTGAAATGGCATCTGAATCATCATCTGCTCCTACTTTCATTGAGAATACCATTGTTGTTAAGGTTAAGGATAGGCTTAGACCCGTTTTCAAGGAAGTTCCTCAAATTGCAATGAAGGAAGACTCTACTGGCGCATTCTTGAGGGTTCCCAATGGCATAGTTTATGTGGAAGATGTCAGGACTTATATTCACTACACATTGGAGGATTTAGGCATTAAGGAAATCAAGGGAATGTATCAATCTATGATACTAGGTGGCTCTGGAACAATCAAGCAAGAATATCAAGTCATTCAAGACCTAGGGTTAATTGGAATCCTATATATATCAAAATTCAAGGATGAAATGATTAGATATGTTATGAGAAAGGTCCATAATGAATTCATCTGGCTGGACCGGCCTCACATGATCACCAAAGAAGCAATTTTGGCGGTCACCGGCTTACCCAATTGGGCAGGAACTAGGGAAGAAGATCTCCAACATTGAGATTGAAAAGATCACTGATGCAACCCATGATGGAAGGTCAATGAGGGTAAGCATCATTAAAGATACAGATGTAAAATTTTCTAGCATGATCATCGGCTACAAGGTAACACAATCAAGTTGATTTAACACTGTTGCTAGTTCCTATATCCATGTTGCATATCAAATGATAAAGAATGATGGAAAGTATGATTTGTGTGAATGGTTAAGAAGTGAATTAATGATAAATCTTGTAAAAATCAAAGGTGTTAAGAAAGAACATTCCAGATTGGCAATCTTATTGTCTACTTAATTTTTTATTTCATGAATAACCTACAGGGTTTGAGAAAGAAATGATGGGCTCATGACATACTGGTAGGTATGCATATTAAAGATGCAATCACCAGTCTTGCTAGCAATAGGGATGAGAAGTTATGGGGCTTATTTAAATCTTTTCAAGAGAACATGAGACTGAGGGAGAGAATCTCCAAACACATTGTGGAGAAATACTCTACTGAAATCTGCTTCATGGTAAAAATAGATGAGACTCTCATGGAAGCGGTGGAACCTAGAAAAATATGGGTCACTGAATTGGGTTATGAATTTGATGACAGCATCTTGGAACTATATTCTAAAATGTTGATTGATGCTCCTTTGGATGATAAGGTTGAACACTTTGGTACTGCTGAGGAGAAGGCTCTTGAAGTTAAAATTGGTTTCAACAAGAAAAGGAGGGAAAAGTAAATAGACAAAATGTTTTCTTTCGTTCAAAATGTAATTTGTAGGATAGATACAGAACTAGGTTCTAGATCTAAACCGGTAGATCAACCAACAATGGCAGTTGTAGCAATTGTAGTGAAAAGTGCTCTTGAGGTAAAGAGGCCAACAACTTTCATATCTCCTATCACTTTTGACTCTAATGCAGAGGATAATCAACCTCTTGCATTCAGAAGGGTACAGAGGAAGAAAGCTAACAAGCCTTCAGTAGAAGAGAAGAAGGTGAAACCAAGGAGGAAGCTAGTAAGAAAGGTAACAACAACATTCACACCTCTGGCAAGGAAACTTACTCAGAAGAGGAAGCCTACTCCATCCACTCCTACAACCCCCAACAAGAAGAAGAGTAAGAGTGATGAAGCAACTGAATCCAGTAATATGACTTGTGCAGAATTAATAGATGAGGTAACTAAAGATGGAATTTTGAAGAATGTGTCAAATTTATATGAGCATTTAGATGACAATGAACAAAATGAAATAGAAGAATCAATTATGTTACATTTAGACATATATAAGAAGGATTTGGTAGAGATTTTGAAGGAAATTCCTTTATCATTGTATAATAAATTAGATGCAATCAAGAGGGATAAAGAGATTAAAGAAGTTGAACTTTTGGGAATTTGTGGTACTATAAATAACGAGGAAATGAAAAGATGTATAGAAGTTGCGAATAGAACAATCTTTAGCAGCAAACCTCGACAAACAAGCTTAATGATGGGTAGAGTCAATGAAATAATAAATGAGATCAGAGATGGTTGGGCTAAATTCTTCCAAAAGAATCTTGATTTCCTTACTTCTCAAGAAGAATTTGCTAAGGCAACAACTCCCACCATTCTGGACAAATCTAAAGGAAAAGGAATTTTGGGAAGTTCAGATCAAAATTTGAGTGAACCGATAGATAAACCTAAAATTGATGAGAGCGTATAGGCTAAATAGGCAGAGACAACATTTGTACAGACTCAACAAGGTAAAATAGATAATGTACAAGATACAGATAATATTGTGGATAATGATCCACTGACAATGATAGATAATGTACCAAGTGGCGAAGCCATTGGTGTAAAAGAGGCTGAGATAAAGGATAGACTAGGAGAGGATAAGGAAAAGAAAGAAAAGGAAGAGGAGATTGATAAAACACCTAGTACTAAACCAGCAGTTGATTCCTGATCAAAACTTTTGGCAATTGACACTTCTCAAGTTGAGAATAAATCCATCACAGAGATGAGTCCCACATAGCTAATGATGATGGCTTCTCAAAAGCTAATGAAGGAGGGATCTGTAGATAAAGGAATAATAGATCAGTCAATAATAGTTTTGTACAGACTGATTCTTGAATGTATGATTGAAAATGAAGCAAGCCCCTCCGACAAGCTTAAGGCATTGGTAGAGCACATCTCTAAAAAATTTCAATCATTACAATAGATCTCCGATTGACAAGCACTTGAAAGATTTACTTTGGCTAAGAAATCCATTTTGACCAGATTATTGAGACACCAAAGAGGAAGATTGGAGAGAAACTTATACTTATTGAAAATTCTTTGAAACAGGGTACTAACATCTACAGGATTTGTTGTAATAAAGAAATTCTTACAACAAATGTAGATGAGAGGATAAAGGAGTTACAAGAAAAGATTGCTAATATTGCTAATTATTTTGATGGACTAACTTCACTTACAACATCTATTGATGGCCAAATTTTGACTTTGGAGAGTCAAATTTTTTCTTTTGAAAAGGAAAGAGACAAGATCATTCGGAGAGAAAGAAGTCTCAGAGGTTTGGTGAGTCCAAGATTGGATTCACTTGGTGTACATAAGAGGGAATGCATGGATATGCTTGGGAGCCCACACCAACTTAAGTCACTGAGAAAGAAACACGTACACATTTACTGAGTGGACTTGTATCCATATCCGAAACATTCAAAATTGGTTCGGATACCTATATACAGTTACTAGAAAAAGATTATCCAGAAATATTGAAATTGGTCAAGCTCCAGTAAGTAATATGTAAATCATTCATTCTTTTGCATAAATTCGTAACAATTCTTTCAATTCTTTCACCAGTCTTTGGCATTGATGCCAAAGGGGGAGTATATGTATGTGAAAAATATGTATATAATCCTAGGGGGAGGATATTAGACAAAGAGTATATTGCAAACATAGTCAATCAGCTCATGGGGAGCATGTTTCAGTTTTAGTTGAACTGGCAGGGAATCCATTTTTCACATGAGTGTTGCCATCAATGCCAAAGGGGGAGATTGTTGGCAATTGACACTCATTGGATTTATATGTTATCATTTATGGCAACAAGATTCTATAGAAGGCATATATCGGTAGATATCGACATTGGAGGCATATATCGGCAGATACCGACATTGGAGTATTCAAGGTCATCACCGACACCGACACTAACACCGACACCGACACCGACACCTTCATCCAGTACTTCAGTGGAGCTGACATCAGTTTGGGATCCAAAAGGTTTTATTTGTAAAATAATTTTGTAATTATTGTATAGGGCCAACATTGAATATCTTTTGTAATGTATTGCAAGCCGACATAAGGAATATTGTTTGTAATGGGTATATAAGTCAGTTTATTAGGTCATTTTGAAATAGTACAAGAAGTAGAACAATGTGATGAGAAGGATATGTATGTAGATCATTTGCATGCAAAAGTAATATTGAAATGACCAGTGATGGTTTGTAAAACATTCTTGGAGGAAAGGAGATACCGGTAAAAGGGTTTAGGGTTTATGAACTGGTACAGAACAAAGATATTAACCATAACTCTTTTTGGCATTGTAGATGCATTTTTGAGTTCACCATTATTGTCTTATCTCAGCAAAAGCTTGTAGTCAGTGAGACTCTTTTGTGTTGAGTAGTGTGCTCTATGAAGTGTGCCTTCCTTCATGTGCAGGCCCCCATACTATGTAATATCTTTCATATGGCCAGTGAGTTGATATTGTGGGTCACAAATCGCACCGTGTTTTTCCCTCTTTGAGGTTTTCCATGTATAAAATTCAATGCGTTATGGCATTCATTCATGTGGCTATTTTATTTACTTCATGTTATATATTTCTTCATTTACCGGTTTATATGTGTATGTTGTAATAAGGTTAAATCTTATATTATCGACCGAACACTGATTCACCCCCCCCACCTCTTAGTGTTCTTGGATTCCTTGTATTCCAGCATAATCATCAATTAGCAAGATTAAATATTTGTCTCCTTGCAAGCTTATAACTCTAGAAGGTCCATGCAAATTAGTATGCACAAGATCTAATAATAAATTTGAAAAATGCTTTTTACTCTTAAAAAGATATTGTGGTTTGTTTCTCTAATAGACATTCCTTGCACATATGGTTAGCAGGGTTCATCAACTTAGGAAGATCTCTCACACCTCGAGTAGAAATTATCTTAAAAATGTTATCAAAATTCACATGACACATCCTTCTATCCCACAACCAAATTTCATCAACTTAAGAAATCAAACATCTTTTACCAAAGCTATTCAAGTGAAAGATATTACCTTTAGTCTTTTTACCTGATGCAATCTCTATTCTGGAGCTACCCAAGATTCTACATTTGTCATTATTGAACTAAAGATCATATCCCTTGTTAACCATCTATCCAACACTCAAAATATTATGCTTTAGGCTTTCTAGATACAAGACATCATCAGTATTGTGCTTACCATCAAGAGAAATAGAACCTCTACCATGGATTATACCATCTTTATCATCTCCAAACATTACAAATCCACCTTCATACTTTTCCAACCTCACAAAATTACTCTTATCACCTATCATATGATGAGATCATCTATTGTCTATCACCCATTCATCTTTTTCTTCAACTTGTGCAACCAAAGCTCTTTCCACATTCATGCAGCTAGCAAAATCAGTAGGCATTGGATCATCTTCCTTGATAGCAATAAACACCCATTCATTATCACTTGTATTCCCTTTATCTAATTCATCATCTGACACATCTTCATTAACAACATAATCAAATCTTTTTTCTGAAATTTGGGCTTGAAATTTTTCTTAGGAACTCTTTCTGGACACCTTGAGGCAAAATGACCTATCTTATTGCATGAAAAATATTTAAGAGGCAAATTTCCTTCATACTTACCGACTCCTTTAGGTAATCTCCTGGCAATTAGTGCTTCAATCTCCTCAAGCTCTCACTCTTTTTCTTTCATTTTGTTCATCTCTTTCTCATATCTTGACATCCTCCTTGAAGAATTTTCTCCCAGATCATATCTTTGCTTATCCTTTCTAGAAATAGTGGCTTTGAATGTAGATTCTACCTTAGGAAGGGAATCATCAAACTCACTTAATTCAAAAGATGATAACTTACCAATTAACATGTCTCTGGTTACATCAGTCATAGTCAGGATCTCCTCAAGAGTAGCAACTTTATGTTTGTAAGATGCAGGTAAGGATCTAAGCACTTTAGCAACAATCTCAGATTCTTCCAATTTTCCATGGGCACATCTAATATTGCATACTAGTTCATTCACATTCTGCATAAAAGTAGTAATGTTCTCATCTTCACCCATCCTCAGCATCTTATACTTTCCCTTTAAGCTCTGCAACTTAGAAATCTTCACATAAATGTCACCTTCATACAGGGTTTCCAACTTCTTCTAGATCTCATGAGCAGTCTACAATTTCATAATATTTATCATTTCAAAATTTTTGAAGGCACTCAATAATGCTTCCTTAGCCCTAATATTGCATTCAACTTCCTTTATCTCATCCAGAGTTGAAGATCCATTAGCAGTAAAAGTATACTTGTTCTTTATAATAGTCTAGTAAGCTTTGCCAATGCATCTCAGATGACACTCCATGCGACTCTTCTAAAAAGAGTAGTTAGTACCATCAAATCTTGGACTGTGCTTCTTGTAAGAGGCCATCCTGGAACACCTCAAGTGGTTAATATTCTCTGAAGGAACCTACTCCGATACCAATTGATGAAATAGTTCCGATTCTGGGCAGACAACTGAGAGGGGGGATGAATGAGTTGTCTCAAAAACTTAACATAAATTAAAATTATTCTCAGATCTAATTATTAACCATGAAAGCATAAATCGACAACACAACATGAACACACATAACACCAAGATTTTTTATGTGGAAAACTCATTCAAGGGAAAAAGCACATTGGGAACCTACCCACAATATGATGGTACTCTGTTAGAAGTATTAGAAATATTGCAATGGGGAATACACATGCATTCAGGCACACTTTCTAGAGCTCACTTCTCAAAAATAAGAAGGGGCTACAACTCAAGGAAGACTCACTATCTTACAAAAAGATTCAAATCACATCCAAAAGATTATGAACTAATAGAATATCATCTCCTAATGTCTAGTTATAGTTCCGATTAAGCACATAACGACTTCTTCTCACACTTCTTGTTTTCCTTCAAAAGATATATACATTCAATGCACATACAATTTAGATTCTCATCCATACATACTCACACAATTACAAAGATATTACATTTATTTATACATGACATCAACTCTTGTGAATATCATCAAGGTCAATTCAACACGCATCACCTAATTACAAAAATATAACCATACAAGCTATAATATCACATGCAGACCAAGCAATGTCGGCTAAGACATGGCAGAGATCCATATCACATTCCTTGAATGTGAAACACCTCCAAGAATTATGCATCGAACATTCACAACATGCTACAAGCATTTGGTCGACCCCAAATATGATGAACAATAACACATCAGAGAAATTTATCAATTACATGCAAAAGAACCAATATTTACCACCAACACAAAGGAACATGATCTAGAAACATACACATCAACTCAGATTACTAGAATCATATCATCATCATATAGAACTTCAAGAACACTAACTGCAACTACTAACAATCTTGAAAAATCACTTGCGGAGCTCCAAACCATGAACCAATTGAATTGAAGACACACATCAATGTCCCAAACATATCTCCAAATTCGTAGATCAAGATACTACAATACGGAGCAATGTAGATCAAAATACTAACACTTTGTCATCATTGAACAATAGAAAAACCAGCCACAAAACATATATGCATAACTCACTCAAATATGCATGTAAACCTCTGAATATTGCATTGAATCAACTATAAACAATCCTCTACAAATCCTTTAATCTGCAAAATCGGATCATCAACATGCTGAGCAAATTCACTAACAAATTTTCATTCCATCATTGTCACAAATAGAGAAATATGTCAATATCAATGACAACACATCTCTCAAATATTACTAAAGCACATATTTGTAGCATACATACAATAATCTCTAACAATCTCCCCAAATATCCAACAAATACAACATCTAAAGTGACCAAATGAGTACTTGCAACTAAACAAAAGGTGTGCAACAAAACTACACACACATGGGGTAGAATCTTAAAGATCTTAGTGTTGTCATGTAGGGATACTCACTTGATAAAGCTATGATTGAAAAAAAGTAAATGCACTACACAACTCCCCATGGAATTTTAAAATACAGTGTGAGTACAATATTATGACATGACATTTGTGCAAAAATCCCTAAAATGTTGGTATTATGGATATGTTGCATTAGTTTTGTCATTGATGTCAACACTTATCAACACTTCTCCTTCTGGAGATCTTTGGCTATGTTCACCGGTAAGTTCAGTGACTTATGCACAGTCACCGGTATTCGGTTCACCGATAGGTTATATTGTTCACTGGCACTTACAATGACTTGTTATTAGCTGGAGATCACTTGTTTATGTCAAAGACATGGTTTGGACACTTGGTTTTGGTGATTTGGTTATTGGTCTAATCGGGTTGACATATTTGTTGTTACCGACAAATTGGTCTAGGTTATGGATCGACATACGTTATCTATTCCAGATTAGCATGACACATTATGAAGATAATTTAATCAATTGGTATTATTGATTGAGCCAACATGATGCATCACATCTTGACTTGTTGTAATTGATTTAATTGTAATATTCTTAGTGATCCGACCTACACATTTGGTCTTAGGTTTTGATATATATGTAATATCTCATTTATTAGATAATATATATAGAAAAAGGATATATGTAAGGTTATGGTATTGCAACATGGTATGTGTGAATATTGAAGATCATATGAGCAAACCATAGAGAAGATTCAATGAAGGTTTAAAGGAGATAATTAGAGCTTAACCAATACTGAATCCAGCATTGGGGATGCTACTTTAAGTAGTACATTATCATTGGATTTAATTATCCAATTGTAGTTAGTGTGACTCCCTCCTTGTGATTGAGCAGTGAGCTCTAGGTAGCTGGCCTTTCTGCATGTGCAGACCCCATTTGTACACACGTACTATCTACAGTAGTATCATCTGATTGTGGGTAAGTTTTCCCACCATGGTTTTTCCCCTTACAGGGTTTCCACATACAAATCTTTGTGTTATGTGTTGTGGATGTTGTTTCTCTATCTATTTCATGCATTAAGCTTCACTGGTATTAATATTAACTGTTAATCTGTTAATCGACATTAAGTTTGGTTTATTGGTATTATGTATCAAGTTTGATTAAGTTATAATTGGGTTAAAATAAATAGACAATTGATTCAACCCCCCCCTCTTAGTTGCCTCTGATTCCTAACATAAAATAAATGAATGTGACACTCCATCTCAATGCATCTACAAAAGAAAGTGCTTACAAGATGCTAAAATGATCCATAAGGATAAAAAAGTTGAATATACATATGATACATCCAAAATGAAGCCAACCATGTAACCAAAACTTTCCCAAGTGCTTAAACAACCAAGAAATTGACTAGAGTGTCAAAACACAAAATCTTGAATTAATTATACATGAAAAAAATAGAAAATGTGCATAGATAGAATGAAAGTTCTTTGAAAGAAATTTCCAACACCACAAGAATAATGAGAAACAAAAAAATGGGTCAAAAGATATGATCTTGAGAGCCTAAAATGCATTGCTGATCTCAATAGGCTACAATATGCACCAAAAAAAAAAGCTAAATAACAACTACTAGCACCATTGAATAGTGCACTAAGCCATCTTTCTGATGATATCTCATTTGCCAAAAAATAGTGTTGCACACACAAGTAATGGTCAATTGAATAAAATCACTTATTAGGGCCCAAAAGTGAATAAAAATGGCCCAAGGGTCTCGTCACCATGTAACCATCAAATCAAGATCTCCGAAGAAAAAAATGCCCCACCTTGGTGGAGGAATATCAATGGAGATGATGCAGTGATGGGGTTCGGTGGTGACTTTGCAAGCCATCCCTGACACACATAGACATGGTTCAACATCCTTGACACAAAATAAGAAAAACCCTATATGCAAAGTCCACACATCGTAGGCAAATAGATGGTTAAAATCGAGGGTCTCCAAACTGCCATGCCAAAAACAACCCAATACACCATATGTAACAAAACAATAGGTCAGACATTATAATGACTATAAACACCTAAAATTATCTTTTAATTAAATAAATGTTTTCATTTATTTGATTAATTTACTAGCCTTTTCCACTATTAATTAAATAAATATTTTTTATTTATTTGGTTTATGTGGCCCTTCTTTATTAATTAAATAAATATTTTAATTTATTTTATTTTCTTTATCCTTTTGTTCTTATCTAGATGACGACATGTCTCCCTAAATACACACTCTTCAATCCTAGCCCTTTATTCATCATTTAACCTCTTAATCCTAGTCCTCTATTTTTAGGATGTTCTCTATAAAAGAGGCTTCCTCCTCCCATTTTCTATATAGCATACTAGGAGCATACCTACATTCAATCAGAATTATTCTAGCATACATCATCACATAATATTTGCAATCATAGTTATACATCATCACAAACACATATATTCTTCCTTGAGCTCTTGTTTGAGTGCAACACAAATCTGAGAGTAGCCATATCAAGTACAAGATCATGGACGATAGAAGAATAATGGAGACAAGAGTACTTTGTGGGTGAATGGTATAATCATTGTTATTTCATTTTTTTTCATGTGTGTTAGTTCTTTATTGATATTATGTTGAATTAGTCTGTAGATCTATGGTTTAGTGGTTGGATCTCATTAGGGTTTATAAATAGGTTCAAATTTGACATAAATGTTTTGGCATTGTGCAGTGGAACTCTTGTCCCTTATTTCTAACTGTGTTTCTTGAGTTTTAGGCATTTTAAGAATCTGTAGGCTAGGTTTTGTGATGATTTCATCTTGCCATATATATGGTCATTTTAAGTGTGGATCTAGTCTTTCTCTCCACATTTACAATTGATCCTACCATATTTTTGGTTATAGGGTTTTTGCAGAATTGCCATTTTTTTTTGTTTTAGTGTGTTTGTGGCTCTTATTGTTGAATCTATGGTTGTTCTTAATGCATCTGTGGTATTTTAGCCCATCTCTCTAGTTACTTAGGATTTATGACAATTTTTTTTGTCATGTTTATGGATTTTTTGTGTATGGCTATTATTAACATGTTTGTGGTAGATAGTCTCATGTTTCTAGATTTTGCAGGTTGATAGGCAATTATATCTATGTTTTTGGGAGGTATAATAGAATCTCTAGTTTTGTCATTTAGGTTTTCAATTTCATCTTTTATATTTTTGGATTTGGCTTTCATTTGGCCAACCCTTGTTGGTACTAACAAAGTGGTGCAACTTGTCAACCAGTTGTGGAAGGCCCCTCTCATGAAATATTGACTATCATTTCTTGCAAGAGCTAAAAGGGGTTATTTTTGAAACTACTAATTGATGTTTTGTAATGGTAGCTAGTTCAGTGTTTGTGTTTTTGTAGATTAGCTCATTTTTTTATTTAGTGCTTTAAAAAGAATTTTCCATTTGCCATGTCTTGTGCACTTACACACTTTGTGTTTAGAACCTGGGGCAGGAGCATCTAGGACTTAGGCAATTTAACTTTCACAATTCTAGCTTGTACTGACCCTAGCCAAGTTAGTGGTGAATAAGGACTCCAGGAGGCTCATAGAGTGAGTATGTTGTGTCAATGTAGGCCTAGGTTGAGTTCATTTTACTTAAGTTTGCATTTTTGTGTAAATAGTGAGTTTGAGTAGGTATTTGGCCTTTTGTTGGTCAAAAGTGTCAAAAGTTGGTAAAAGCAATAGAGAGGGTTAAATAGGTCTTAGAAATGTTATAAAATTCATTTTTGATGATTTGGAATAGGTCTTATAAGTTGGAGAGACCAAAAAGTGTAAAAGTGCAAAGTTGCAAAAAGTTGTCATGACAACTTTTGTCCTGAAATAGGTTAGCGGTGGAGTTAGGGATTTATGAATGCCATGGAAGGTCTCCACATGTGGTAAATCTATATAAACCCTCTCTTTCACATTTACCAAGGTTGGTGAAGTGTGTTTTGTAAGTCTAACAACTGAAACTACTCATTTTCAGTCTTGTGGACAACATTTTGGCTTGTTTTACTAAATTTTGTAATAGAATATGGATTGAATCCATTGATCCAGAAATGGATTGAGTTACTCTTGTGTGTTTTTGTATTTTTGCCTCATTTTAGAGATTTTTAGGTACTATACATAGGTTTTTTCTTGTTCAAGTTTGTAAACAGCTTGTTTTGGCTTGTAATTAGCAATTTTCTTGTAAATATGGTTGCCCCATGAACTCCACATGTGCTACCATCACAACTTATTGGAAAATGATGGGAAACCATATTTATAGTGTACATATGTAGGTTCAAGTTCTAGAGAAGTGTTTAAACATGAATGTCCCCTTATTCTAGGCGAGTCTAGGAGCAACCCGACTAGAGAAAATAAGGTGAAAAAGTGGTGTAAAGTGCAGGGGTGAGTGCAAGATCACTATTTGATAGTTTGGAGGGGTTCATGGAGTTGGGGAATACTTTTCCATGTAGGGAGAAGCTTTGAAAAATCATTTTGATAGAAAAAACCCAATTTGTTCATTCACTGCCGGTTAAAGGCCTTGTAAACCCTTCAAAACCCTCATTTTGGGGTTCATACATTGTACGGTGAAACTAGGAGCCAAAACAACAAAAATCCTTGAGGGATAGGTGTATCTTTGAAGACTATGCAAACTTATTTGGGGGTCCTTTGAATCATTTTCACCCAAGCCCTAGAAAACCGGATTTGGAGGCCTAATTAGACCTAATTCCTTGTAGCACTTTTCTAGGCAAGAATTTGAGAACGGTAAGAAACCTATTGGTTGAAAGCCAATAATTGACTTAAAATGAATACAAAACATGTTAGTAGAAACCTCCACACCTTTGCAACATCTCACAATGATAGGAGGTCATTTTGACAACTTGAAGCCAAGAAGCCATAATTGAGTACCTGAGAAGAATAGTGAATTGGTAGGGTTCCTAGTCAAGACACTTGAAGAAAACACCTTAGAAAGAACAAGAATCAAGCCCTAGAAGAGATTGAGAAGGACTTGAAGGTCTAGAGAGAAACTAGGCTTGTTGAGTTGGTGCAATTGAGCAACACCAGCTAGGTGAAGTGTTGAGCAAACTAGATCAACCCCATCAAATTGGTATTAGAGCTTATAAGATTTGGGATAGTAGAGTTGATGTCCTCAGTGGAATCTATAGGAAACAACAACATGGTGACCAATTCAGAGTTGGCCAGGAAGGCGGATGATCAGAAGGAGGAGAATAGACTCTTGAAAGAGAAATTGATTGAATTGGAGAGCAAGCTTGGTGCAATAGAAACCAAGGCTGATGAAGTGTTGGTAAAGGTGGAAGGAGTATAGGGGAAGGGTAAAGAAGTGTCAGAGATAGACAAGATACCTGAACCTGATCCTATCCTAGAGAAAGAACCTTTCTTGAAGGCATTGAAGGCCTTGAGTGGCAAATCACTAGAATGATTGCCATTGTTCACTGGTAAGATGGAGGTAGAAGTGGTCCTAGAATTGATAGAAGGTATGGAGAACCACTCTGAATGTGAAGGCATAATTGAAGCCTAGAGAGTCAAGGTAGCCAAGTCAAGGATGAGAGAAGCTTCCCTCACATGGTGGAAATTTTTACAAGATGAGAGGAAGAAAATAGGCAAAGCACCCATCTCTTCTTGGAAAGGGATGCTAGTCAAAATCAAAGAAGTCTATCTCCTTGATGACTATGAAGTGCAAATTCATAAGAAGAGGAAAAACTTAAGACAAAAGGATCTTGATGTCAGTAAATATATAGAGGAGTTTCACAAACTTAGCCTTAGATCCCATGCAGTGGAAGAAGAGAGTCTCAAGGTGCTAGGTACCTAAATGGTCTACGGTGGAACATCCAAGAAGAAACCGGTCTAATGAGCCCAAAAACAGTCCATCAAACCTTTCAACTTGCCCTTAAGGTGGAGGAAAAAATGAAAAGAAGACATGACTCAAGAAACAATAGGGGCAGAGGTAGAGGAAAAGATAATAGAGGCCATAGAGGAGGCTTTGGTGGAATAAGTTCTGAACAAAGAACACAAGGAGAGTCTAAACTCACTGAGCAACAAGATAGTGGAAGTAGTAGAGGAGGATTCAATAGAGGAAGGGGATCAAATAGTGGTTCCAGAGGAAGATTTAGTGGATAAGGTAGAGGTTCCTCATACTTTGCAACAATGAAGTGTTACCATTGTAACCAACTTGTTCATCTAGCATATAGGTGTCCAGAGAAGGGATCATCATCACATGGTGGTGAAAGAAGAGTGAGTTATCTCCAAGAAGAGTCTTCAAGCAGCAAGACTTCTGAGGTTTCCTTAGAGTCAGAAGTGGGTGACAACTTGATGATAAGGAGAGCTTTGATCAAAGAACCAGTCAGAGAAGAGCCTAGCCAAAGAAGGTCCTTATTTAGGATCAAATGCAAGATTATGGACAAAGTGTGCAAAGTGATCATTGATTCAGGGTCTATAGAGAACATTGTGTCAGAAGAGGTAGTGAGCAAGCTCAACTTGCAAAGGATACCTCACAACAATCCTTATAGAGTCACTTGGTTGAACAATGGTCAACATGTTCTTCTTAATGAGCAAGCATGGGTGGATTTCACCATTGGAAGGTATAAGGACAAGGTGTTATGTGATGTCTTACCCATGGATGCATGCCATCTTATTTTAGGAAGACCATGGAAATTTGATAGACAAGCTATCCATTATGGAACCAAGAATGCATACTCATTCAAGAAAGATGGAGTCACATTCAAGATTCAATCTATCCTTGAGGAAGGTGAAAAAAGGGCAGCAGGTCCTAATGTTCTTTTGGTGAGTGAAAAACAATTCTTAAAAACACTTGAGGAAGGTGAAGGTATAGGGTTTTCACTTGTGATGAAGCCCAAAGAAGAAGACAAGAAAGAGCAACAAGATTTTCCATTAGAGGTGCAAGATTTGTTGAAGAAATTCAAAGGCATAGTAAGTGAAGGACAACCAACCACCTTACCTCCTGAAAGAACCATAAGCCATCAAATAGACTTCATTCCCAGAGCATCCTTGCCTAATAAGGCAGCCTACAAAATGACTCCTCAACAAAACATTGAAATTGCCAAGCAAATCCAAGAGCTCTTAGACCAAGGCCTAATTAGGAAAAGTATTAGCCCTTGTGTTATCCCTACCGTCTTGGCACCAAAAAAAGGTGGTACTTGGAGATTGTGTACTAATTCTAGAGCCATAAATAGGATCACAATCAGATATAGGTTCCCTATTCCTAGAATAGAAGACCTAATGGATTGTTTAGGGGAAGCCAAGTACTTTACCAAGATTAACCTTAAGAGTGGCTATCATTAAATTAGGATTAAGGAGGGTGATGAATGGAAAACTACATTCAAGACTACTGAGGGTCTTTATGAGTGGCTTGTAATGTCATTTGGCTTATCCAATGCTCCAAGAACCTTCATAAGACTCATGAATGAGGTGATGAAGGACTTCATAGGTAAATTTGTGGTAGTTTATCTTGATGATATTCTCATTTTTAGTAAAGATAGGGAAGATCACATTAATCATTTGCAATATGTACTACAAAGATTGTATGATGAAAAGCTAACCATGAATTTGGATAAGTGTGAGTTTGTCAAGAAGGAGTTGGTTTACCTTGGGTTTGTGTTGTCTCAAGGAAACCTCAAGATGGATCCAAGCAAGGTTGAAGCCATTGTAAATTGGCCTACTCCTAAGACAACAACAGAGGTGAGAAGCTTCCATGGACTAGCTCAGTACTACAAGAAGTTCATTAGGTAGTTCAGTGCTATATGTGCACCCATGTTAGACACCATTAGAGGTGGAGTAAAGAAAAAGTTTTAGTGGGGTGAAGCAACAAACATAGGTTTTGAAACATTAAAGGAGAAGATAGCTACCCAACCGGTACTAGTGTTGCCTAGTTTTGAGAAACTTTTCATTGTAGAATGTGATGCAAGCAATGTTGTAGTAGGTGCTGTCCTAAGCCAAGAATAAATACCAGTAGCTTTCCATAGTGAGAAGCTAAGTGATGCCAAGAAGAAATACTCTTCATATGATCTTGAGTTGTATGCTTTAGTGCAGGCATTAAGGAAATGGAGACACTATCTCCTCCCTAAAGAATTTGTGGTCTACACGGACAACTAAGCCTTGAGTTTCCTAAACTCACAAGATAAACTCAGTCATAAACACATGAAATGGGTGGAGTATATGCAGGCCTATACATTCACCACTAAGCACAAGAAAGGGTACTTAACCTGGGTAGCTGATGCATTGAGTAGAAGACTTTTGACAGTCCAAGAAATCCAATTAAGAAGCATAGGTGTGGACAATTTTAGAGACTTGTACCCAAAGGATGAAGACTTCTCAAGTGCCTACAAGGTGTGTAAGGAGTACCAAAATCACTTCCATACTAAGTATTGTGATTTCACTTTGCAAGATGGACTATTGTTCAAAGGTGGGCAGCTTTGTGTGCCTAGAGGCTCAATGAGAGAAAACCTTATTCAAGAGAAGAATAATGGCAGCCTTAGTGAACATTTTGGAGTTAATAAGACTGAAGAGTTGGTTCAAAGATACTATTATT
Organism: Cryptomeria japonica; assembly: GCF_030272615.1. Taxonomy (NCBI): domain Eukaryota; kingdom Viridiplantae; phylum Streptophyta; class Pinopsida; order Cupressales; family Cupressaceae; genus Cryptomeria; species Cryptomeria japonica. The sequence goes on along the minus strand of NC_081412.1, from coordinate 435,288,413 downwards.
GGCCAAAGATGAATCAAGATGTGAAGAAATATGTGGAGACTTGCATAGTTTGCCAAAAAGCCAAGGGTACTTCAACAAATGTCGGTTTATACCAATCTCTTCCCAAACCAAATAGACATTGGGAATGCATTAGCATGGACTTTGTAGTAGGCTTGCCAAGGACAAAATAGGGATATGACAACATTTATGTGATTGTGGACAGATTTAGCAAAATGGCTCACTTTGTGTCTTGCAAGATTACTCATGATGCATGCCAAATTGCTTAATTGTTCTTCAAAGAGGTAGTGAGTATACATGGTTTACCCATGAGTATTGTTTTAGATAGGGACTCAAATTTTATGAGTCATTTTTGGAAGACACTATGGCAAAAGCTTGGCACCAACCTCTCTTTAAGGTTAGCCTACCATCCTCAAACAGATGGGTAGACTGAAGTGGTGAATAGGAGCTTGGGAAACTTGTTAAGGCGTCTTACTAAGGAATATGGACAAGCATGGGATCAAGTACTCTCACAAGGTGAATATACATACAATGACACCATAAATAGGACTACCAACAAGAGCCCTTTTGAAGTGGTCTATGGGGTGCACCCAAGAGGAATTTTGGAGTTGAGAGACTTAGGAAGTGTAGCAGCAAGAAGTGGATATGTAGAGGACTTTTCTCAATCAATGAAGGAAGTCCATGATTCAATTAGACAAGCATTGATGGAGAACACAAACAAGCTCAAGCAAAATGTTGATGAAAAGAGGAAGAACCTCCAATTTCAAGTAGGAGATCTTGTCATGGTACACTTGAATAAAGCAAGGCTACAACAAGGAGTGCCAAACAAGTTACAAATGAGGAGGATAGGTCCATGTGCCATTCTAGCCAAGTATGGAGAAAATGCCTACAAGGTGGATCTACCTACTGACATAGGCTTGTCACTAGTTTTCAATATAGTAGACTTAGTTGCATACAAGGGACCAGTTCAAGGTTTAGATTGCAGTCACTCAGAGGTTTCAGTTGATGTGAACAACTTTTATTTACCATCCAAACCAAATCCAAAGGCCGAGAAGGTGTTGAGTTCAAGGGTCGCCAAGAAGACAAGGCATCAAGTCTATTGGGAGCACCTAATCAAATGGTAGGGTATGGATGATTCTGAAGCTACATGGTTGATGGAGACTAATTTTCAGAAGCTTGGAATTGATCAAAATCTGATTCCCAAAGAGGTGACATAATCTTCTTTTGTTTGGGAGAATGGTGCAGGAGCACCTAGGACTTAGGCAATTTAACTTTCACAATTTTTACTTGTACTGACCCTTGCCAACTTAGTGGTGAATAAGGACTCTAGGGGGGTCCAAGAGTGAGTATGTTGTGTCAATGTAGGCCTAGGTTGAGTTCATTTTACATAGGTTTGCATTTTTGTGTAAATAGTGAGTTTCAGTATGTATTTGGCCTTTTGTTGGTCAAAAGTGTCAAAAGTTGGTAAAAGAACTAGAGAGGGTTAAATAGGTCTTAGACATGTTAGAAAAGTCATTTATGATGATTTGGAATAGGTCTTATAAGTTGGAGGACCAAAAAGTGCAAAAGTGCAAAGTTGCAAAAAGTTATGAGAACTTTTGTCCTGAAATTGGTTAGTGGCAGAGTTAGGGATTTCCTAATGCCATGGAAGGACTCCACATGTGGGAAAGATATATAAACCCTCTCTAACACATTTACCAAGGATGGTGAAGTGTGTTTTGTAAGTCTAACAACTGAAACTACTCATTTTCAGTCTTGTGGACAACATTTGGCTTGTTTTACTAAATTTTGCAATAGAATATGGATTGAATCCATTGATCCAGAAATGGATTGAGTTACTCTTGTGTGTTTTTTTACTTTTGGCTCATTTTAGAGCTTTGTAGATACTGTACATAGGTGTTTTCTTGTTCAAGTTTGTAAACAGCCAGTTTTGGCTTGTAATTAGTAATTTTCTTGTAAATATGGTTGCCCCATGAACTCCACACATGGTGCCATCATGGCTTGTTGGAACATGATAGGAAACCCTCTATATAGTGTACATATGTAGGTTCAAGTGCTGGAGAAGTGTTTAAACATGACTTCCCCCTTATTCTAGGCGAGTCCAGGACCAACCCGGCTAGAGAAAATAAGGTGAAAAAGTGGTGTAAAGTGTAGGGGTGAGTGCAAGATCACTATTTCAGAGTTTGGAGGGGTTCATGGAGTTGTGGCAGACTTGACCATGCAGGGATAAGCTTTGACAAATCCTTTTGATAGCAAAACCCCAATTTGTTCATTCACTGCCGGTTGAAGGCCTTGTAAACCCTTCAAAACCCTCATTTTGGGGTTCATACATTGTATGGTAAAACCAGGGGCCAAAACCATAAAAATACTTGAGGGATAGGTGTATCTTTGAAGAAAATCCAAACTTATTTGGGGATCCTTTGAATCATTTTCACCCAAGCCCTAGAAAACCGGATTTGGAGGCCTAATTAGGCCTAATTCCTGTAGCCCTTTTCTAGGCAAGAATTTGAGATCGGCATGAAACCTATTGGTTGCAAGCCACTAATAGAATTCAAATTCATACAAAACATGTTAGTAGACACCTCCACACCTCTGCAACATCTCACAATGATAGGAGGTCATTTTGACAACTTGAAGCCAAGAAGCCATAATTGAGTACCTGAGAATAATAGTGAATTGGTATGGTCCCTAGTCAAGACACTTGAAGAAAACACCTTAGAAAGAACAAGAATCAAGACCTAGAAGATATTGAGAAGGATGTGAAGGTCTAGAGACCAACTAGGCCTGATGAGCTGGTGCAATTGAGCAACACCAACTAGGTGAAGTGTTGAGAAAACTAGATCAACCCCATCAGAACCCTAAGGTGTTGTGAAAGTATCCTCTCCCCTCACCTTCATGCACCTTAGGTGTAAGAGAAATCACAATATCTTCTTTTTCTTTTCTAGTGAGCCTACCTTTGGAGTAGTGATTACTCCAAAGGGAATGACTCAAAGTGGTTTTTTCTTTGACTTTCTTTATAAATGGTAAAGGTGAAACTTGAGCCTAACTTTATGGTGTATGCTAGCAGCATCAATTTGGGGGTGGACTTATAGCCACAAAAAATTGACTAAAGCCTTAAGTGTCTTTCTATTTTTATCCCCGCACACAAGTCTCTCAAACAACGACTAGAAACCTTATTTTAGATGCTCACCCTTTTGATCAAGTTTTTTTGGTGTCTTGCTTAGTGAAAAGGTGTAGTATTGCACCTTAAAGTTACTCACCATAAGGTTCCCTTGAGATAGAAATCCCTGAATTTGTACAAGCTATATGTATCTTTTTGAGGAGAGGGTGATTGGGCCATCCTTTTAATCATAGGGGCCCCTACCTATTCTTCTCTCATAGAGACAAGATTGAAAAGAACTCAATGTTTTACAATTTTAAGTTGAAGGAGATTCCAAGTGTGGGTCAAACTTTTTCTACCATTGGTATTGACCCTAGGCATAGGAAGTGTTTGGTGTGTCTTCTTTTGTGATAATAACAGTGTAAATTTGGGCTTTAAGGAGTTGAGGCCATACACTCTATTATTTATCACATCAATAGTCATTGTGTTTTCTTGTTTGTAGTGTTTCCTTGTTTGTAGTGTGTTAGTCACAAATTATGATTCCTACCTATCCCCTCTGTTAGAAAACTTAATAACTCTATCTATGATATATAAAGAGGACACCAAGAAAATAGGATTCAAGAATAACATATGACAAGGTTTTAGCAAAACCTTCTACACTTTGAACTTATCCAAAGTTCAGGTGGGTATACCTTCTGTAAACATTTTCACACTTTAAGATTGAGATCCACATTAAACCAATGCTAAAAACCCATGGATTTCATCACCTCATTAAAACTGAAACAATAAAGGAAAAACTTATGCTCATTTTCAGTATTGATCCTCAAGAAAAATAGAAAGAATTCCATAACAAGTATCAGTGCCTTATCCGGGTCACAGAGTCACCTAAATCAAGCAAGGATTTTCAAAACTGAACACTCTCATACATCTCATCATCTCGGCTTTCATGAACCCGATAAATGCCTAACATATACATAGGTCCTCTCACATTTAACTAAAACAATTCATCAGATTCATAGCAGCAAATAATTGATCTACTGACAGAAATATTTCATGCACATTTAATCCCTCTCTTAAAGAGAAAAGCCAAAAATATGTCTATAAGATTGCCTTACAGTCCATGCTCATTCGAACAACCCTAAATTATCCAAATGAAACCAGCAAACCAAAGAATGCACACCAGAAGACAAAGAAATTTTAGGCCTGAAACTTTGATCTGTATATTCATATTCATTCTTGAAAATGTTACATAATTCTAAGTAACCTCTTAAAACTAGAAAAAGCCCTCAATATATTTTGCCAGAGGTTCTTTACAAAATTCTTGTGATCCCTTCCAAATGAGAAGAATAGAGACTAAGAAGAAGAGGGAAACTATTAGGTCTGCAATGGAAATTGCCAGATGCCTTCTTCCCTAACTGAAAAGTATTATGTTCTCCTTTGCGTGGAAACTTCTCTCAGAAATGATTGGATACCTCACCTATAGGGCTTTCCAACGGTATACAATGCTTGCCATTTCGGGCAAACATTAGCCTCTGAGCAAATTAATCACTCATGTGCCTCTGTCATTTAAATTTTTTGAATTTTCTATATAGTCTCAACTATATATTTAACCTAATTTTAACTTTGATTTTTCCCTCTTTTTTGGCCTGATGCCCTGCCACATGACGGTCTCTAATTGGCTCGCAGGGTCTACTAGTCTCCACCTATCTGTCGGGTCTGCCACACATCCGCCACCTCAGCCGTCTGCTTGCTCGGTCTTTTGGTGGAATTTCTTCTTCGGTGAGCGGTCTACAAGTCTCATCAAATAGGCATTTTCATCAAAACTGTCGGGCCCAGCACAGACCGCCACCTGAGTGCCATGTCACTGTCGGGTCTACCACGTGTCTGCCACCTGTCCATCGAGTCTAAGTCTTTCGATGGAATTTCTTCTTCGGCAAGCGGTCTACGGGTCTCATCGAACAAGCATTTTCATCGAAACTATCGAGCCCACCACGGACCACCACCTGGACCTACCACTGGACAGCCATCGGACCCACCACGTCACCTTTTGCCACTTCGCGATAGGTAACCCTCGATAATCTTCCCTTCACAAATTAATGACAGTCGTTGGATTTCCTGCAACTTGGTCGTTTGTTAATCTTCTCCTTCTCTACAAAATTTGCCTACCTCGGGATCCATGCCTGCGTGGGGTCCACATGGTCGCCACCTCTCTGCTTGCTCGGTCACCTTGGAAAGCATGCCCATGCGCATGGGGTCCATATGGGTGCCCATCAACGCCATCCGTCAAAAGCCTCTTGTGGCTTTGACATATTACTAGTGTGGAGTCTTGGTTATAAAAACCAAAAGTTTTTATTCCCCAGCCAATGTGGGATATTTCCTTTTAGCCTAAAACTACAAGTTTTGAGGGTTTTCTCTACAACTTTGCATTTGTTGAATATTCCAAATGCCCTTTTAGAAACACCATGGCTGGGAGCGATGCTGGCAAGGTCGTGGAATTACATTTAATACTTGCTAATATACCTTCAACTAAAAGTTCCAATGCCTTTTCACCCAACGTAGGGGTTGTTGCTTGGAAGATTTAAACACCCTTTTCACAGTAGGGAGGAATTGGAATGAAACCTGCCAATCATATTTTCCAATGGAGCTAATGGCTTGTCCTCCATAATACCATGCAGGGGCTGCTAATTCATTACACTTGGTGTTTGCAATTTATTGAAAACTTTAATGCTGCCCTCCAGACTACGACATAGGGCAGGGGCTGATATGCATTAGCTTGGGAGTTTATATTGCATCCCCTAAATGCCATGCACACGGAAGGAGATTTGGTGTTTTCTTATAGTTTTATATGGTCCCCAAACTCCATGCAAAAAGGGGAACTGGCATTAGCATTTGCTTGAAATTTTTCTGTTACCTCTTTACTCACCACTCCATACAACATGCAGAACTTCACACTTTGCATTTGGTTAAATTTGAAATCTCTTTTACCAGTCATGTGGGAGGAATTTGGCATTTGACTGCCAATGCATTTTCTTTAAAATTTCATTTTTTACCAGTAATATCTCACAGAGGGAAGGTCATGAGCATTATGTCTCAATTGTGTTTGTTGTTGGAGTTCCAAAAACCTCACACCATGCAAGCCAAACACCACTCCACTCAGGGGCTGCCAAAATGGTGTTTGCTAAAACCATGCTCCATTTACTAAGCTTTGCTTGCAACTTACTCATTGAAGTTTCTTTTAACTCTGTCATCTCCATCAACATCCCTTCCTTCTCTGCATTTAAAACACTGCATTCTTTCTGAGTAATTTCAATCAACTCTTGTTCCTTCTAAAATTGCAACTTTGCATTTGCTGAATCAATTAGCTCTTTTTACCATTCTTGTAATTTCTCAATTCTCAATTCTATTTGCTTTGGTCACCCTTCAAACTCTGGTGGTGATGAATTTCCATTACTTGCCACATCCCATTTCAAAATTGCACCAGTATTTTCATGTTTACCATGAACACGTAGAATGCCTTGGTTGTTTTGACTACAAGAGGCATTCCCATTTCGCATTATCCTCTGGTGGGAAACATACAAGTATTCTAATTCAACTATGGATGTTAATATTATTCTGGAAATGCTCATAGGGCCAAGTCGCCAATAAAATAATATTGCATAGGCACGAGCCAGGTCGGGCCCCAAAGTGGGTCCGACTAATTTTTTTTTTGTTTTCATACAAATGACCTCTGAAATACCTCAGGAACCTTAAAATTACCTCTAGAATCAATCGACACCATTTTCGGACCATCAGACTGAGTTTTGCAACTTTTAGGCACTTGCGCCACATTTTCGCATTTAATCGCGAAGATGTAATTTTCAAACCAGTCAAAACATCTTTCTAGACCTCGCCATCTGACAGGTGTGTACTCTGATATACAAGCATGATGTCTACCAAATGGTTTCTCAAGATGTATCCTGAGCGAAGAGGTATTAATTGTGGAAAATGACCAACTGGCTTTGTTGACACTGCGGACCTCATTAAGTCAATGCTCAGGCAACACATGATGCCTTTCTTAAAAATATCAAACGATCTTCGTAGACCCTCAAATATAAGACATAGGTACCTTGAAGTATAAATCAAACCTTAGAACACTAAGTTTGACCAAAATACTGATGGGATACGAATGGCGTGTTCATGAAAATAGCAACTTTAACTGATACGACAATGAAAGTACGGATCCCTGAAATAGATGGCTCAAGAAACCCTTTTGAAAACCGATCAAATAGATTGGCAAAGGCCTGAAACTTGAAAAATAGCTTGTCATTTATACCAATAATAGCCCAGAGAAAACATTCTGACATTACATTCAATGAGGCAACTTTTACACTTATGCAAAACAGGGCTCCAACTAGGTCCTAAAACAGGGACTTGTCAAAACATACAAACTGCAAACAGATCGAGCTTAGTAAACTGAGCAAATGGATTCATGAAGACTTGAAATTTTGCACGAAGACACACTTTTATGCATATAATTCAATCCATTTTTAATTTCTTAATGACGATCAATAGGGAAAAAGATATAAGCACTCAAATTAGGCTACTCAATAAAATATGCATATGTGCCTAAAATGCACTTTCAGCTCACCCCTTGAAATGGGTACCTGGTAAACTTATCTAAAATGAATTCTGAAAGTTGCACAACACTTCATTAACTATATGAAAGGTGTAGGACACATTTCCTAATCCTTACCCTCTGAAAATCAACTGGCTCCATTTTGCCCTCTCTCTAACTAGGCCATTCAAACTGACTCATTTCGAAATGCAATTTTTTTTTTTTAAATGGGCCTCTAAACTTGACTCAATTTTAATGAGTCCCAACAGTGGCTCTAACTGGGGATGGTTGATTGCAAGATCAACACAAGAATCCATATATCTATGGTTAAGCAGACCACCCAAAAAATGGAATACTCTCTTCTCTTCTCTAAAACAGGGCTTCCTTATTCTACCCAAATAGCAGGGCTTTTTATTGAAAACAACACAACTGAAAGCAAAGCGATTGTACAAGATATACAAACATACTTATAAAATGGCTCCCAGCCACTAAAGTCTAAACCAACTCTTTCCCTTATCAAAAATCTGATTCTCATCACTTAATAATGTAAACAATCTGAAGCAAACATTGATCATCAGAGAAATGTTTCTATTACAACACACATCTTTCAACATGATTTTCCAATCAGCATTATATGGATACTCATCATGAACATAATTTTGAACCTTACTTTCATGATTAACTACTAAAACATATCCATTCTTTTCATCATCTACTAAGTGAAATAAATCAGCATCTTTAACATCCCACTCTGGAAAAAATGAACATACCTCTGGCTCAAGCATATAATCTGAAGTAAGATTTGCACATTCACTCATCTTCGCATGAAAAACTTCAAGATGGGGTTCAAACACACTAGCAAGCAACCCATTACAAAAATCTCCATCCTGACACATGTCACTGTTGCATGGAATGGTATCAGCATCATGGACTGGTTCATCATTTACAACATCTGGCTAATCAATTATTTCTTCATACAAAGGGTTAGAAACCAAATGAAGAATCCCCTTATGAACATTATGACAATTAAGTGGTTGGTCCATATCTATATCAACATAAAATAGAACATTAGAAAATTTGCTAAAGATACCATCCACCCTATCATCATAATCATCTTCATCAGACAAAGAAGAAAATGAAACTTGGTTGGAACTATCCTCATTGTTCCATGTTTCACAAGCACAAAATTTCATCCTATGACCATCATTCTGAGAATCAAGATAGTCATACTTATCTTGCCATAATTGATCTTTTTTACCAACAGAACACTCATCATCAGTCAAAGAATGAAGATGAATATCGCTACCATTTACTTCATCTGATGAATATCCAGCATGTTCACTTAAATTTTCTGTCATAAAACCATCTGTTAGATTAGCATGTTGTTCATCAACTATATAAGTATTCAGTTGACAGTCCTTTTTTGAAGAATTCTCTTCACCATATTGCAGAAGGTCTTCATTAACAACTCTAAGGCTCTCCAACATTTGAACCTTCTTGTCCACAACTTCAAGATATTTCCTAAGTTCTTAAATCTTTTGGACTTGCATTGCACTTTGTTGTTCCATGTGACATTCTTTAAAACTTTGTTCATCAATGTGTGTTATATTTTCATTGCAATCATGTGTATCATTGAGATTTTCTGAATTAACTTTGTGCATAATTTTCAAATTAGAAAGATCATCAACATGATTATAAGAAGTGAAATCTGAAGTGAAATCTGAAAATACTTTTACTTCATCCTCAACACAAGTGGCATTATTAATATCTAAGTGAGGATCAACTATTGTTTGCACCAAACAACTCTGATTTTCAAAGGGAATTAAATTATCATGGTTGCCAACACAAGTATGAACACCAAAACTCAGAAAATTATTCCTCACTTCACACTTAGTTGCAGCATTACAAACACTATGACAATAGACACTGGTGGATACAAGTCTTTTAGGAATACCATATCTTAAGTTTTTCTCTATGTCCATGGCTGTCTTAAATGCCTAATGCAATGTCTTTGGCTCTTTATCCTCAACCTGTAACTCATCTTACTTCCAAAGGCATCCAAATAAATCACTAAAGACACTTCATCATTTAGTTTATACCCTTGTGGGATCTCAACCAATGCTTTGGAGAATCTGACATTGAAGGTCGACACTAACTCACCTTCCTCAATTCTAATCTCCATCAATTTCCTTAGTGCATCATTAAAGTTTATTCTCTTAGCAAACTGCTCAAGAAAAGATGCAACTAATTCTTCCCATGAGGGGATAGAAGCTTCCTGCAAAAATGAGAACCAAATCTTGGCATCCCCTTTAAAGCTCTACACAAACAACTTCATGCAAACATCCTCATGATAGATCTCATAATCATTCATTAAATCAACAAAGTTTTGCACATGCACTCTTGCTGATTGTAACTAGTCCCCATTAAACAATGGTAAATGCTTCCTAATGTCACTTGGAATCTGATTCGGGTAACGAGGTATGCCATCAAAACAAAATGGCACATAACCTTTAATAAAGAAATTTCTATAGCAATCCATTACTAGCTACAATATCTATTACTCAAACTACTTCACCCATGCTTTAACTGAAATTTTTCAAAATAGGAAATATGTGAAGTATGAATTTATTTTCCTTTTTATGGTGACTTTTTCATGTAATAAGGAACAAATAACTACCTCAATAATGAGGAATACCTGGAGTAAATTTGCTACTGTTGTTCACTTCACTTCTGATTGGAAATTTGAAGAACTCCTCCAAATCTTAGGTTCGTTCTTACAGAATTGCCACCTCCCTGAAGAGGTAAAAATCTAACCACTGATCTACACTCTGAAACACTTTCATATTTCTAGGTCTCACCACACACAATAGAGTCACATAATAATTTTCTTATTTTTAAAGCAACAAAATATCTAGGACACACTTTTAAATCTGCAAATAACTTTCAGATTTGTACACTTCTAAGACTCTTCCCCAAATGAATTTTAGCCAGACTCATGGGTTTCACTTAACAAAATTTTTACATCATTCTCCCGAGCAGAGTCACCATTTTTGTTAGTCACAAATTTTGATTCCTTCCTATCCCCTCTGTTAGAAAACTTAATAACTCTGTCTATGATATATAAAGAGGACACCAAGGAAATAGGATTCAAGAATAACATATGACAAGGTTTTAGCAAAACCTTCTACACTTTGAACTTATCCAAAGTTTAGGTGGGTATACCTTCTATGAATATTTTCACACTTTAAGATTGAGATCCACAATAAACCAATAATAAAAACCCATGGATTTCATCACCTCATTAAAACTGAAACAATAAAGGAAAAACTTATGCTCATTTTCAGTATTGATCCTCAAGAAAATAGAAAGAATTCCATAACAAGTATCAGTGCCTTATCTGGGCCACAGAGTCACCTAAATCAAGCAAGGATTTTCAAAACTAAACACTCTCATACATCTCATCATCTCAGCTTTCATGAACCCCATACATGCCTAACATACACATAGGTCCTCTCCCATTTAACTAAAACAATTCATCAGATTCATAGTAGCAAATAATTGATCTACTGATAGAAATATTTCATGCACATTTAATCCCTCTCCTAAAGAGAAAAGCCAGAAATATGTCTATAAGATTGCCTTACAATCCATGCTCATTCAAACAACCCTAAATTATCCAAATGAAACCAGCAAACCAAAGAGTGCACACCAGAAGACAAAAAAATTTTAGGCCTGAAACTTTGATCTATATATTCATATTCATTCTTGAAAATGTTACATAATTCTAAGTAACCTCTTAAAACCAAAAAAAGCCCTCAATATATTTTGCCAGAGGTTCTTTACAAAATTCCTGTGATCCCTTCCAAATGAGAAGAATAGAGACTAAGAAGAAGAGGGAAAAGATTAGGTCTGCAACCGAAATTGCCCAATGCCTTCTTTCCTAATTGAAAAGTACTTTGTTATCCTTTCTATGGAAACTGCTCTTAGAATGTCAGAGATTTGTTGAAACAAACTTCATGACTGAATTCCTCACCTTGAGGGCTTTCCAACGGTATACAATACTTGCCATGTTAGGAAAAAATTAGCCTCTTAGCGAATTAATCACTCATGTGCCTCTGGCATCTAAATTTTTTGAATTTTCTATATAGTCTCAACTATATATTTAATCTGATTTTAACTTTGATTTTTCCCTCTTTTTTGGCCTGTCGCCCTGCCACATGGCAGTTTGTGATTGGCTCATAGGGTCTAATAGTCTCCACCTATCTATCGGGTCTGCCATGCGTCCACCACCTCAGCCGTCTAGTTGCTCGATCTTTTGGTGGAATTTCTTCTTCGGTGAGCGATCTACAGGTCTCATCGAACAAGCATTTTCATCAAAACTGTCGGGCCCACCATGGACTGCCACCTAAGTGCCATGTTACTGTCGGGTCTGCCATGTGTCTGTCACCTATCCATCGGGTCTCAATCTTTCTGTGGAATTTCTTCTTTGGCAAGCGGTCTACAGGTCTCATCGAACAGGCATTTTCATCGAAACTGTCGGGCCCACCGCAGACCGCCATCTGGACCTACCATTGGACTGCCATCGGAACCGCCACGTCACCTTTTGCCACTTTGCGATAGGTAAGTCTCAATCATCTTCCCTTCGTGAAGTCATGACAACCATTGGATCTCCTGCAACTTTCTCGCTGGTTAATCTACTACTTCTCTACAAAATTCACCTGCCTCAGGATCTATGCCTGTGTGGGGTCCACTGGTCACCACTTGTCTTCTTGCTTGGTCACCTTGGGAAGCATGCCCGCACGTATGGGATCCACTCGGGCACCCATCAGCACCATCTATCAAAAGCCTCTTGAGGCATTGACATATTACTAGTGTGGAGTCTTGGTTATAAAAACCAAAAGTTTTCATTCTCCAGCCAATGTGGGATATTTCCTTTTAGCCTAAAACTGTAAGTTTTGAGGGTTTTCTCTGCAACTTTGCATTCGTTGAATATTCCAAATGCCCTTTTAAAAACACCATGGCTGGGAGTGATGCTGACAAGGTCATGGAATTACATTTAATACCTGCTAATATACCTTCAGCTGAAAGTTCCAATGCCTTTTCACCCAACGCAGGGGTTGCTGCTTGGAAGATTTAAACGCACTTTTCATAGTAGGGAGGAATTGGAATGAAACCTGCCAATCATATTTTCCAATGGAGCTAATGTCTTGTCCTCCATAATACCATGCAGGGGCTGCTAATTCATTGCACTTGGTGTTTGCAATTTATTGAAAACTTTAACACTGCCCTCCAGACTACCATGCAGGGCAGGGGCTGATATATATTAGCTTGGGAGTTTATATTGCATCCCCCAAATGCCATGCATAGGGAAGGAGATTTGGTGTTTGCTTATAGTTTTATATGTTCCCCAAACTCCATGCAGAAAGGGGAACTGGAATTAGCATTTGCTTGAAATTTTTCTGCTACCTCTTTACTCACCACTCCATACACCACGCAGAACTTCACACTTTGCATTTGGTTAAATTTGAATGCTCCTTTACCAGTCATGTGGGAGGAATTTGGCATTTGAATGCCAATGCATTTGCTTTAAAATTTCTTTTTTTACCAGTAATAGCTCATGGAGGGAAGGTCATGGGCATTATGTCTCAATTGTGTTTGTTGTTGGAGTTCAAAAAACCTCACACCATGCAAGCCAAACACCACTCCATGCAGGGGCTGCCAAATTGATATTTGCTAAAACCATGCTCCACTTACTAAGCTTTGCTTGCAACTTACTCATAGCTGTATTCTTCTCATTGAAGTTTCTTTTTTCTCTGTCATCTCCATCAACATCCCTTCCTTCTCTGCATTTAAAACACTGCATTCTTTCTGAGCAATTTCAATCAACTCTTGTTCCTTCTGAAATTGCAAATTTGCATTTCCTGAATCAATTAGCTCTTTTTCCCGTTCTTGTCATTTCTTGATTCTCAATTGTATTTTCTTTTGTCGCCCTTCTAACTCTAGTGGTGATGAATTTTCATTACTTGCCACATCCCATTTCAAAATTGCACTAGTATTTGCATGTTTACCATGAACACATAGAATGCCTTGGTTGTTTTGACTACAAGAGGCATTCCCATTTCGCATTATCCTTTGGTGGGAAATATACAAGTATTCTACTCCAACTATGGATGTCAATATTATTCTGGAAATGTTCATAGGGCCAAGTCGCCAATAAAATAATACTGCATAGGCATGAGCCAGGTTGGGCCCCAAAGTGAGTCTGACTAAAAAAAATTTGTTTTCATACAAATGACCTCTGAAATACCTCAGAAACCTTAAACTTACCTCTGGAATCGATCGACACCATTTTCGAACCATCAGACTGAGTTTTGCAACTTTCAGGCACTTGCACCACATTTTCGTATTTAATTGCGAAGATGTAATTTTTGAACCAGTCAAAACATCTTTCTGGACCTCGCCATCTGACAGGCGTGTACTCTGATATACAAGAATGAAGTCTACCAAACAATTTCTCATGATGAATCCTGAGCGAAGAGATATTAATTGTTGAAAATGACCAACTGGCTTTGTCGACACTACAGACCTGATGAAGTCAATGCTCAGGCAACACATGATGCCTTTCTTAAAAATATCAAACGATCTTCGTAGACCCTCAAATCTAAGACATAGGTACCTTGAAGTATATATCAAATATTAGAACACTTAGTTCGATCAAAAGATTGACGGGATGTGAATGGCGTGTTCATGAAAATAGCAACTTTAACTGATATGGCAATGAAAGTACGGATCCCTGAAATAGATGGCTCAAGAAACCCTTTTGAAAATCAATCAAACAGATTGGCAGAGGCTTGAAACTTGAAACATAGCTTTTTATTTATACCAGTAATAGCCTGGAACAAACATTCTAACATGACATTCACTGAAGCAACTTTTACACTTATGCAAAATAGGGCTTCGACTAGTTCCTGAAACAAGGACTTGTCAAAACATACAAACTGCAAACAGATAGAGGTTAGTAAACTAAGAAAATGGATTCATTAAGACTTGAAATTTTGCACAAAGACACACTTTTATGCATAGAATTCAATCCATTTTAAATTTCTTCATGACGATCAACAGGGAAAAAGATATAAGCACTCAAAGTAGGCTACTCAATAAAATCTGCATATGTGCCTAAAATGCACTTTCAGCTCACCCCTTGAAATGGGTACCTGGTAAACTTATCCAAACTGAATTCTTAAAGTTGCACAACACTTCATTAACCAGATGAAAGGTGTAGGACATATTTCCTGAGCCTTACCCTCCGAAAATCAACTGGCTCCATTTTGCCCTCTCTCTAACTAGGCCATTCAAATTGACTCATTTGGAAATGTAGAGAAAATTTTTGAAATGGGCCTCTAAACTTGACTCAATTTTAATGAGTCCCAACATAGTGTTTTCTTGCCATAGTAATCATCAAACAATTAGATTCAATCATATTTAATACTTAGACAAATTTAGATAGAGATTAGAGAAGAATTTTTCACCATAATTGCATGCCTGGCACTTTCTGACATGTATCTAATCATTTATATTGTGTTCTTGGTGCTTGTAATTATATATGTGATTTCTAAAACTACTTGTTAGAGACATATTCTTGTGTATCTGAGTAGTGTTTCCATGTATATGGAACATTTCTATCACATGCCTAGTATTTTCTGACGTGTATTTGAACTATATTGACATGTTCTTGGTCTGTATAATTGCATGCATAGTACATTATCCTACATTTCTAGTTAAATAGATTCACGCGATTTATGATAGGTTTTCTTAGGATTCCCACTCAATCAGCCATCAATTCACCATCACTGCTTTTCACCTTCAATTCATTCATACTTCCATTCAAAAAACCCAATCTAGTTAAAAGTCAAATGTTGCCTTGTTGTCCTCACTATCTTGCATCAACCTTGATATCACTAAGTGGTCTCTTTCTTAGATCTATCATCTATCATGGTATGATACCATCTCATTCCCTTGAGTTAAGTCATTCTACCTTCAGAATTTATCATCTCCTAGGAAGCCATACCTTGCTTGAGTTATTGATTTGCGGCTATCTATCATAGTCTCATCTTAGGACTTTGCAAGATAAATTTTGACCTTTTGTCATCACATTCCCTTATTCTAGTCTCCATCACCCTCATTGTCATCTTTTCACTTCATTTCTTTCACCCAAACTTTTCTTTGTATGGTTGAAGCTACAAGAGTTCTAAGAAAATGGATACCTTTTCTTTTGATGAGGAAGAGTTCTACTACACCAAGTCCATTTGAAACTAAGGTTGTAGCAATGGTTCAGATGATAATTCACCAACCCCAATACAAATTCAATATTTTGTGGCTGATTATAAATTTCATAAGATTTTTGATATCATATTACACCAAGACTCATAGTGTTATTTTCTTATGCTATCTCAAAGTGGTGTCAAATTACTTCCTGGTTTCTATGTTTGTACACTTAACAAGGTTCACCAAGGTGATGCTACCACTAGTAGACATGGATTTTGATATATCCTCATGCTTGAGTGATCCTCATCTATTTTTCTCAAAATGGTCATTTTGACTCAAGATGCCCACATGCATACTCAACAAGACCAAAGTGGACCTCGTGTTAATACCCGTCACATATATGGTCAAAAGAACAATCATTCACATAAAAATAGTCGACCACATGGTACCAATAATGGTCATGCTTATACCAATAAAATAATGGTCCATCCAAAAAAGAAAACCATAATTGTTCTTTCAATACTAGTCATACCCATGACCATACTACCAACCAACCCCACCGACAATATCATACTTATGTTTCTCCCCTAGGTGGTCATCACAATAATTATATCTCCCTTGATAATCAATACAACAACTATGTTTCTCCAATCAGTGTCCAACATCATGCTTATGTCCCTCCTCTCAGTGATCATTACAATCACTATATCCCTCCTCCTCCTCCTAGTGGCTTAAGCATGGGGATGCCTCAAATGGAAATGGCACAAACTAGTGGGGATTCACAACAACAAATATGAGAACTACATCAAAAATTGGATAACATGAAAATAGGTACCCCTATCAATAATTCCACACTTCAATATATTTGTTCTTATCCTTTTGATAGGTCTATATGCATGCCACCTGCCCCCCCCCCACCCAATTTTGATGTGAATTAATTTAACAAGTATAAGGTAAAATTTGATCCTAAGGAGCATATTACAAAGTTCGTTACTACCTTTATATAGGTGGCCCATGATGATTCTTATCTTATTCACCTCTTTCCACATAGATTTAGTTGACAAGCTATCAAATGGTATAGGGTTAAATATTGGGGTAACATGAATGAGAAATTCATGACACACTTCTCTAATAATAATGAGTATGAGGTCTCCAAGATAACTTTGTGAAACACAAAACAACATAATGGAGAATCCTCTTCATCCTTCTTGTAAGGATGGGGAAATTTTCCTAGTTGTTGCTCTTCTCATGTTCCAAAAAAAATAAAAGGTTGAGATGTTCACACAAAACCTGATTTGTGAGATTGGCTTTGATCTTTGTAAACTTTGTTTGACCTTATTTCAAGAGGTTATTGAAAATGATCTATCCATTGAAAACATCCTACTTGAGAAAGGTACCATTAAGATCTACAAAGATAACAAGTATGGCCCTAATTTAGGTAATAAGGACAATCCTCACTTTTGGAACAAGAACAAAAACATCATTAATGGTGGAGTTGTGGATGCCAATGTGGTTAAGATGACTCATTCTTAGATAATATTTCTATAGGAGCTAGTATAACGGATAATCAAGTTAAACCCAAAGGATAATAAATCCCATATTGAAAAGAAAGTTTACACCTTTGGAAAAAACCATTGAGTCAGCATTCTAAAAGCTTGTTGCTAATAAGCTTATCATGATTCTAGAGTCGAAACCATTTGATCCCAAAGTGAAGCCTATATGGTGGAATGACAATGAGTATTGTGAGTATCATTATAATAAAGGGCACAAGACTATCAATTGTCATAGCTTAAAAACCACAATGATGATCTCATTTAGAGTGGTGCAATTGAAGTTGAAGGTCATTCATCCAATGAAGAACATGCGGTGTTTAAGGATCCCTTGCCTAAACATTATAAAGGAAAGGCTCCCAAGACTAGTTTTGATGCCAATACCAATTATGCCAATGTTTCTTATGTACTTACACAAATAACCATATTTTTGAGATGGGCCATCATGTCTCTCCCATAACTCAAAACCAAAGCCTCTAAATGCATTATAACAACCCGATGGGGTAAAGTGACCTTGCAAGGTATCATGTTTATACCTACTTACTCATCCAACTAGTATGACCTTATTGAGAAACTTAGCAGAATACCTACCCATATATCCATTCTTGATCTATTACACATATCCCCTTCACATAAGGATATCCTAAACAAGGGATTGCTGGAAAATTTTATGGTCTACTAACCTACATTTAGATTAGTTTCAAGTTGTGGTGGGACACCTCTCCTTACTTGACCACCTTACATTTACCAAGTAATATGATACACCTCCCCACCAACCTCACAACACACCTCTCCACATTGAAGTTTTCATCCATAAACACCAAATAAAGTGAGTATTGATAGATGGAGGAGTTGTTCTAATTATTTCCACTTTAAAATTAGTTCTGGCATTGGGATTCTTTGAAGGGGCTATAGATTTAAATAAAAATATAACAATCAAATTCTACATTATGATGAGACCTCATCTTAGGGAACAGTCGCCTTAAAAATCAAATTTGGCATAGTAGTACAAGATTTGTTTTTCCATGTCTTAGACCTAGATCTCCCTTATAATATTATTTTGGGTCATCCTTGGATCCATGATATGCAAGAAGTTCCTTCTACATACCACCAATGCTTAAATTTTTCACATAGCAATATAGAAATTACCATTTCCATTGATCCAAATCCATATATCTATTATAATAACATTTGTCCTAAGACTGAAGCTACAATACCCATTAATCAAGAAGTTAGTTAATCTTAATTTTATATAGATCTTTCATGTTTAAGATCATCTACTTCCAAGCAACTAGAGATTAAGGCTAAGGTCATGGACAAAGGAAAAGGAGAATATAGTTTGCAAAAATCCATGTATCTTAGAGAACTAATGGACTCCCTCAAGACTTATGGAAGACCATAGTCTTAACAGCCTATGACAATAGTTACTATTAAATGGGATCCCACAATCTTTACTAGATGGGGTGAAATGGAAGTTGAACACCTTTTCAAAATGTTATTTGCAGACTGAGAGGAATAATAAGATTGAGTTAATATCAAAATAAGTGTTGAAAAGTGTGGTAAAGATTTTAAATCCTTACAACAAATAGGATATGATGGTAAAGGTCCTCTTGGACTGCAAAAAAAAGGGATCATGGAACCTCTTCAACCTAAATTAGTACCCATGGAATAAATGACCAAAGGACTAGGATATGCACCTTTGAGGTTACAAGGTCTTAATGCTAAAACTCAAGCAACATTACAAATAGTTTCATCTAGTTCCATTAATGATAATGAATCACCCGAAGAACATCATCCATCCACAAATTCTAACTAATCTAAATGGGGCTTAAACATATTCTCTAGTGATTATGATATTGAGGAAAAATTAAGATAACTTGGTGAACCTACTTTTCAAGAGAAATTAGGGGTTGAACAAACATAGATCATGCTAAGAGCATACCATTATATCCCTCAAGATAAGCATATCAATAACTAAGCATGGATAAAAAATAAATTGGGATCTAAACCCTCTATGTTTCAAGGCTAAGGGTCTAAACCACAAAAAGTGAGAACCCTCATTGCTAAGTGTCCTTCTAGTAGTGGTAGTCAAAATACTTCCATAATCAAGACTAATGAGGAGATTTTAGAAATGACCATGATGATATCATCGACATATATGAAGACTCATTTGTCCTGATCATTTTTATCTTTGACTTTGACCAAAATGATGGCCTTCCAGTTGTTCACCCTCGACTCATAGATTGAGACCAACAAGGGCCTCTACAACTTGATGTATTTCAGAATGATGAGGCTATCATTGATTACCTTCGAATTTGAGATGTTATTCCTATCGAGGAACATAGACAAGGATTCATCATTGAACTTGACAATGTAGCTTATTTTGGAGATGGTGCCAAGCCTTTTAGTCAAAAAACTATAAAAATAAATAATAAAATGTCTTTTAGTGTAAATTATACCACCTTGCTTTTAGACCATCAAAAAGTAAAATGGAAGGATGCGTTCGATGTTGAAAACCTCTTCAAGGCACTAGATTATGGAAGGCTTGACAATCCCCCATTAAGAACATATCATGAGAAATCACCTATGCCAATAAAAGAGACAATTACAACCAACCTTGGGATTGAGGAAGATACACATGATGTCTATCTTGTTGCATCATTAACAAAACAAGAATGTCTCAACTTCGCTAAATACTTCAAGAAATGTCAAATCAACTTTCCATGGTCATATATAAATATTCCTATATTCAATCCTAATCTTGTCATCCATCACCTAATAATTACACCAAGGACAATACTAATAAAGTAGAAATTGAGAAAAAATAATCCACATGTAGCAATTTTGGTCAAAGCAAAAATTGAGAAGTTACTTGATATTGGTTTATTAGACCAATAGATTACCCAAAATGAATTTCAAACCTTGTACCTATATAAAAACTAGATGGCCACATCAAGATATGTACAAACTTCACAGATATCATCAAAGCTTATCCTAAAGATGACTTTCCTTTATCGAGCATAGATTTATTTGTCAATCTTATAGATGGACATGCAATGTTATCACTCATGGATGGTTTCTCTTGTTATAATCAAATTAATCTTGTACTTGATGACCAACATAAACTATCTTTTACATGTTATTGGGAAATATTTTGTTTGAATATCATGCCTTTCTGCCTCAAGAACATGGGTGCTACATATCAAAGAGCTATGACCACTAATTTTCATGATATGATGCACAGTTTGATAAAAGTCTATTTGGATGACTTGGGTAAATTTCTCACAAGAGAAAGCAACTTGGATGTCCTAGAAGAATCTTCACTTGGTTGGAAAAATATAAAGTACAATTGAATCCCAAGAATGTGTCATTGGAGTAACCTCTAGGAATCTCCTAGGATACATTGTGTCACAATGAGATATCGAAGTGTTGGCAATATGCAAGAATTGATTGTGTTATGAGTGATGTCAACACTGCTCCAGTTGGTTGTTGACCTACTCCGGTTGGAAATGGTTTCGACAGAGGTTATCAATTGGATTTAGTGTGTTCAAATTGTTGGATTTAGTTGGTTCATGATTTGGTGCTCTGGAAGCTATCAATTATGTTCTAGACTGTCGGTTGATGTTCTTTGTCCCGGTTGATGATATTTGATGAAATGGTTAAGTGATTTTGATGTGGCCTCTAGAAATGTTTCCTAACATGATGAATGTGTTCTTGATTCTATCCTAATTGTTTGGTGGCTTCACATTGGCTGGCATGAAGATTTAGTGATCCTATTTGGGTCTTGTTGGATATTCCCGATTGGTGTAACGTGTTGCAGTTGATCTTGGTGAGATTTTTGGTGGATTTAATTATTTGGGAATTTGAATTAGGTCCATGTTATGTAATGTAAATCATAATATTGGTCTGGTGGTCAATCTATGTATCCTATGATGTAATTTTTGTAATTATGAGCTGAGGGTTGAGGGTTTAGCTGACCTTGTTATCAAGGTTGATGATTTGTATATATAGGTGATATGTTTATGTGATTTGGGTATCAAGATTGGTATTTTGTCTATATTATCTAAGAGAGGTAAATGTGCGAATAAGGATATATCATTCATGGAAGTGTTGTGGAGAGTTTGGTGTTGCAGGGTAGACATTTGTGCTTAACCAGAACTGTAACCAAGCATTAGCAGATGCTACTTTCATAGTTCATTTCCTTTGGATTGTAGTCCATTGATTATGTAAGTTAGTGAGATTTCCCTTTTGTGTTGAGGAGTGTCCTCTAGGTTGTTGGCCTAATTGCAAGTGCAATCCCAATTGTAATATTCTCACATACTATTGCAGAGGTATTATCGGACTGTGGGTAGGGTTTCCCACCATGGTTTTTCCCTTCACTGGGTTTACCACATCAAAAATATTGGTGTTGTGTGTTGTGCACTCTCATGCTTTATCTTTCACTATGCTATTTTTATTTTTCTTTGGTAGAAGGTTTAGAATCTTCAATAATTGTTTAACTTGTGGAAAACTGATTCACCCCCCCTCTCAGTTTTCCTCCAGTTCATTCTAACAATTAGTATCAGAGCAAGGTCCTCTCTGTAGAAGCTTAACCACTTGAGGAGATCTGATGGCATCAAGTTCTTCATCTAATTTCTACCAGAAGGAGAGTCCCAAATTTGATGGTAGAAATTATAAATTATGGAAGGAGCGAATGAAGATTCATTTGAGATGTCTTGGAGCTGAGATATGGGAGATAACAAAATAAGGTTATACACCTCATGATCCTAGTTCTAGAACTTTGGCACCTGCTGATGAACAAAAGAATGATGATAATGATGTCAGAGCAAAAGAAGCATTGTTAAGTGCCCTATCAAATGAAAAATTGTTGAATATCATAGAGCTGGAAAATGCAAAGCAGATCTGGTTTAAGCTTGAAACTCTATATGAAGGCGACCAAGTAGTAAAGATTGCAAAACTTGAAGGTTACTAGGTGAGATATGAAAATTTGAAGCTGGAAGAAGATGAAAGGATAAGTTATTTTATGGATAGAGTGAGTGAGACTGTCATGGGAATCAAATGTTGTGATAGAACAGTTAATGAGGATGAGGTCATTTTAAAAATTCTAAGATTTTTACCTCCAGCTTACAAAATGAAAGCTACTGCAATAAATGAACTCCAAACAATGTCAAATACCCCTATTACCAGAAATATGTTACTTGGGAAATTGATTGCTTTTGAACTTGAAGATCTTGGAGATCCAAATGATACTAAAACACAAATTGCATTTAAAGCATCTGCCTCCGGTAAGAAGAAGATAAAATTGGAAAGAGTTATATGCTAAGGAGATGGAAGACATTGAAAGAGAGGATAGAGAACTTGAAGAATTAGAAGCCCTAATTTCTAGAAGAATCCCTAAAGGACCGATTGGAAGTAAGTATGAAGGAAAAGTTCCATTTAAATGTTTTTCATTCAATAAGATTGGTCACTTTGCTTCTAGATGTCTTGAAAGAGCTGCAATGAATCATGAAAGATTTTCGAGGAATTATAAACTTAATCCTGAATATCAAATCAAACCTAAATATAGAAGGAATAAGGAGTATTAGAGTAAAGGCATTAGTTTACTAGATTAATTAAATCATATTAATTTAATAATTAAGTCACATTTTCTCTATTTCACTTAAGCTAAATTTAGGAAGCTAAACTTAGGAATATTAATAATTAATTTAATATTAATTATTAATTACTTTTAGGGTTTTCCCTTTTTAGTTTTGATCTCCTTTTATAAGGATTGATCCCTTTTGTAATCCATTATTTGATTATCATTAAATGCATTCTTTTACTCTAGGTTTTCAAAGAAATCTTTGTGTTTTGTGAATCTTCCATTGTTGTGATAGGTTATTTACATACAGGTGTTCACTGGGTTCTATGAGGTTGTATTCTACAACTTTCAGATGGATGTGAAGAGTGCCTTCTTGCATGGAGACCTTCATGAGGAGATCTATATGGAGCAGCCTTAGGGATTTGTGCAACATTCTTCTTTGGTTTATAGGCTTCGACGTTCATTATATGGTCTCAAATAGGCCCCTTAGGCCTGGTATGAGAAGATGGACTCTTTCTTTCTTTCCACACTCTTCACACATTTACATTCTGATCCCATAGGTTATATTTAGCATCAGGGGGATGATATAGTTATTGTTGTGCTATATGTTGATGATCTCATCATTACAGGTCGCTCATCCTCCTTGATTCAGGATATTAAGAGAGCTTTGATGGGGAAGTTTGAGATGATAGATCTTGGACTTCTGCACTATTTTTTGGGCCTACAAGTTATTCAGTATTTCGATGGGATTCCATACTTTGGTAGAAGTATGCTCTCGATATGCTTCACATATTTGACATGCTTTCTTGCAAGCTTGTACCCACACTATTTCAGTCAGGTGTTGTTATGTCTGCCACTTGTTCTACACCTTCTATGGATTATACCTTATACAAGCAGTTGGTTGGCAGTTTGTTGTACCTGATAGATACACACCCAAATCTTTCCTTTGCAGTTGACCTTGTCTCTATGTTATCACATGATCCTCATGAGAGCCACCAATAGGCCCTTTTAATAGGTATGACTACATCAACCATTGAGTTACCCATCACTGTCGAGAACCAACTATGGATACCTTAGAATGGTTAGTTCCCAAAAACTTATTGCTTTTTAGGAGAGGTGGGGAGTGTTCACATAAACTATCTGACTATTGGTGAGTGTGTCAAAACATCTACATTATTGCTTTTCAGGAGTGGTGGGGAGTGTTCACATAAGCAACCTAACTATTGGGGAGTGTTCACATAAACTACCTGACCACTATCTACATATTGTGGAGGGATACTTGGTCTTTCATGCCACCTATCTTTTCAGTTTCACTCTCTTGGAGACCTTCTTGAGGTGAAGGACACTAAAACACATTAGGTGTCAGGAAAAGTTAGTGTTTATTTTGAGGGGTGGTTTTGTTCCCACTGGGTTTTCCCTCTTTCCTCTTTCCTTTCATTAGGTTTATCTCTTCTTAGTTAAACTTAAGGGGGGGTGTTAGTGCATACAAAACAATCATGTAACACAGTCATCTCTGTGATCTATGGATTGCATGCTTTCGTGTAAGTTAACTAGAGAGAACTACCACTTGGTATCTCCACCCCTTTCACCATCAATTTTTTTATAGTTGTTATGCCTTTGTTTCCACCATAAATTATGTGATCATGCGGTGGTTACTATTGTATAAAAGCATGCATTTGCATAATTTAATTGGTACAATGAATTAATACAATTTCATTTTTCTTATCTTCTCTTTCATTTTCTTCTTGTGCATTAAATCTGCAAGTTTTTTTTTTTCCTAGCTAGATCTATCCTGTGCTCCGTCAGTGGGATGCATGTGTATTAAATCTGCAAGTTTTGTTTTATTGGTGCATGTTGTTAAAAGATTTTTTTTAATTAAAAAAAAATTCAGCCCTTTGCAGAAAAAGTAAATTGCATCAGTGCTAATGTTAGCATGACATCATGTTGATGTCAGTGGTACAAACAACTTGCATGGCCCCTACGACCCTCTTTGTGCCCTAAAGAGGGTTTTATTTATTTATTTTGGCCATAACTTGGGCATACAATATTTTTTTTTGGAAAATGAGATAGCATCGGAAAGTTGGTTTTGTCTACTTTCCAGATATGTGGGTTTCATCACCTGGTTTTTTTGCTCATGTATTCTACAGCCAATTGAAGTTAGAGGTGTTGTTTTTAGTCTTGAGCTCATAACTTTCTGCTAGTTTCTCCAATTTTTGCGATTCTAGTGGCATTGGGATGGTGTTTCAGAGGTCTTCATATCCATCTATGCACTTTTTTCCATATTTTACTCTAGGTACATTTAATATAGTTTTTTGTGTTTTCACACTTTGGTGAATTACTTGGACATATGACATCGTGGAAACTTCTCATTTGCGTGGGATGACTTGTTTTTGGCTGTTCTTCATGTATTTCTAGTCTTATGTCTTTTTTTTGACATTCTGAGCTTTCATTAAGGCCATTTGTATCACCATTAGGTTTTTGATTTTCCAGCATGTCAACAAGTTCTTCTGAACTTTTCTTGAATTTCTCCTTGTGTTGATTTGCAGCAGCCAGTTCACTCTCCAAGATTCCTTTCTATCTCATGAGTTTATTTATGTCATTTTGTGTATGCATCAAGTCTGTCTTCAACATATCATTTTCATGACTAAATCTTGTGTTTTCATTTCCAGCATCATTCAGTCTTCTAACCAATTCCTCTTCATTCTTCTTACACTTTTCAGTTTCTTTACAAAATCTCATAGTCATATCTTGCATCTCATTCTTCATTGTACTGTTTTCTTGTCTCATTTTGTTTACCAGATTATTTAGAGTTTCTTTTTCATCATCATTATTCTGCATCTTTTCACAAAGTTCTCTTCTCTTATTCCTTGCAATAGTGAGATTTTCTTGAAGTCCTTGAATGATATCCTGTGCAGCCTTTAGATCATCTTTAAGTTTGATATTCTTTACTTTTTTTGCATCATATTCTGAAAGAGCTGTTTCCAAATGCTTTCTCAAGTTTTCCATCTCTACCGGTGTCAAGATCTTCCTCAAGTTGTTAGGCTTTTGAAAATAGAGGACCAAGATGTAACATAGATAATAAAGATTCTTTGAGCCAATTAGACACATTGTCTAAATATATAACCGGCAATCTAATTACACTAGACCAGATAAATGAAGACACATTCAAAGAGAAAATGAATAAGGAGGAAGAAAAATTCTTTGAGGAAATAGTGAAGAAGAATAAGGAACAAATGGAAACCTTATTACCGACACTAGGAGAAACAATTTTGGATTTCAAAAAAACTATACAGAGATACCTGCAAAACTGATATTTTGACAGGGGACATAGATTCGGAGATCAACAAAGCACAAGAAGAAATTAACAATATTGTTGACAATTTAATAGGAACATCAGATCCATTTTTGGAAATTGAAAAGAACATTGCAGATCTTGAGGAGAAAATTGAGAAGTTAGAAAAAGATAAAGAAAAGATAAAGGTTAAGGCAAAGGATTTAAAATGCAAACTAGGTCCTAAACTAGATTACCTCATTTCTTTGAGAAAATAAATTTCTGAGGCTCTGGTTCCCAGACTTAAGACACCGAAAGAGAAAATGCACATACTCACTGGTACAATTCATAGAACATAAGCGGCATTAAAAGATAGCAAAAGGTTCAGTGATAGTCAAAATTTTGCATTGGCAGACATCTATCAGATTGTAACCCACCGGTTACAAGGATCTAGGCAAGGAGCACACTCCACTGACAGTGAATGACAACCTTTTTCATTGATGTCAAAGGGGGAGTAGTGGAGATGAGAAAAATGATCAGAAGAAAGATATCATCAACTCAAGGGGAGCACACTTTTTGATAACATAGTTTTGGTAAGACAATTTTGGCAAACCATTTTTGGATAACATTTTTTGATATACAGTTTTGACTTTTCTCATGAGTGTTGCCATCAATGCCAAAGGGGGAGATTTTTAGCAAATGCACACTCCAATGAGAAATTGTAGGTGATTGAAGGTATTGTCATTGATGGCAACCTTACAATCATATGATACCAGTAGACATCAACACCAAAAAGAAAGATTACTGGCACCATGGCCGATAGGAATTTTGTATAAATGTATTTTTTATTTAATTGTAAAAACTTTTGTAAGACAACTTGGCAGATTGTAATATGACTCAGATAAGTATGAGATCATTGTAGATCATTTAGAAGTGGAGAAAAATAGGAAGGATTAATGTAGACTTAATATGCGAATTGTAAGGCAGATATTGGATAAGGGTTTATGTATATTGCAGAGCTTAAACCGGTACTAAATTAGGCATAATAGATGTTGATCTGAAGCAATACAAGACATTGGATTTGTATAATCTAGTTTTGTAAGTCTATGACACTTATTTTGTAACTAAGTAGTGAGCTCTATGAGACTTATTATGGATTTTAGTTTCAGTGTACCTATCATACCTCTCGCTTGTTAGCATTATGGGGGGGTTTCTACTGTTGGTGCTAATGCTTCATTGGTTTCACATTGGAGTGAGCTATACATTCAGTATTTGTTCCTACATACTAGGCAGATGCAGTGATTGGTTACCCATGCATTTCAGTGAGATGGACCACTTACCATATGGACACTCTTGCATTCCTATTTTTGGAGGCAACATTCCATTTTTTTATTTGATTAGTTCTTTAGATTGTTGGTACTTTTTCCATCTATATCTTCAGGTTCCATATGTTTGCCATCTAATTTGGATTTGAGTAGTTTCATTGAGGGCACTCATGCAGACTCATGTCTTCTTAATCTTGATCATATTTTGTTTTAGAGGAGGTTCTTAATTCAGCATCATAGCAATCATTCTACGACAGAGTTTGTAGCTTCTTCATGCTTCAGTGATTCTTCATGCTCTTCTTTAAGTCCTATCTTCTGGAACATTCTTGTTTGGAAGCTTCTTAGTCCTTCACTTGAGTTTTTATCTCTTCTTGGAGAGGATTTTTGTTCCCACAAGGTTTTCTCCTTTTTCTCCATCTTACAGAGATTTCATTGTACTTGGGTACCTCATCAGGCCTTATTGCTGGTACCCATTTTTAGCTTTCTAGCATCTAGTTCTTAATTTTTTTTACCTTCTCCATAACTTCATCTTAAGGGGGGGTGTTAGATTAAAGGTATTAGTTTACTTAATTAATTAAATCATATTGATTTAATAATTAAGTCACCTTTTCTCTATTTCACTTAAGCTAAATTTAGGAAGCTAAACTTAGGAATATTAATAATTAATTTATTATTAATTATTAATTGCTTTTAGGGTTTTCCTTTTTTAGGTTTGATCTCCTTTTATAAGGATTGATCCCTTTTGTAATTCATTATCTGATTATCATTAATTGCATTCTTTTGCTCTAGGTTTTCAAAGCAATCTTTGTATTTTTTGAATCTTCCATTGTTGTGACAAGTTATTTGCATAGAGGTGTTCATTGGGTTCTGTGAGGTTGTATTCTACAACTTTACAAGGACAAATTATGTTAATATGTTGGTGATGATTATTTTAGTATTACTGATGATTTTGATGATGATAAACTTGTAAGTGGATCTGGTAATGGAAACTTAGGTAGTGGAAAAGATTGGGTCTTCATTGCTATCGAGGATGAATCTCCGGAACCTGTCAATGATACAATTCATACTGAGGAGAAAGCTCTAGTTGCTAAAATTGAAGAGAAGATGAATGGGTTATAGAAAATGGTTGCTCGCATCACATGACCAGTTATTAGAGGAAATTCCTGACTCTACAAGAATTTGATGGCAGAGTAGTCATATTTGGAGACAATAAGGCATGCAAGATCAAAGGAAAAGGAACTATATCCCTTGATGATAAGACTAATACTTATAATGTTTACTATGTTGAAGGTTTGAAGCATAATTTATTGAGTGTAGGATAGATGGTAGATAGAGGATTTCATTTACAATTCAAAGATGAAAAATGCAAGATTATCAATAGATCTGGATTGGAAATTGCATTCAGAACTCAGACCAAAGGTAATATCTTTCATTTGAACTCTGGTGAGAAGACTTGCTTGATTTCTCAGATTGATGAAAGTTCATTATGGCATAAAAGGATGTGTCATGTGAATTTTGATTGCATGGTAAGGATTAGTTCAACCAAGACTGTTAGAGATTTGCCCAAGATCATCAAGCCTCATAATCTAGTATGTAGAGAATGTCAAATGGGTAAGCAAGTTAGAACTTCTTTAAAAAACATTCATGATAGATCTAATGAAATTCTTGATCTTATTCATACTGATCTATGTGGTCCAGTAAGGACTAAAAGCTTTCAAGGAGATAGATACTTTATGTTGCTTATTGAGTATTACTCTAGAATGATGTGGGTTGCATTTTTGAAAGAAAAATCAGAAGCTCTTGAAAAATTAAAGATATTCAAAGCTATGGTTGAGATAGAAACATGTTTGAAGATAAAATACTTAAGATCAGATCAAGGTGGTGAATTTACATCCGATGAATTCAACATTTTTTGTGAAAAATATGGAATCAAAAGATAATTTTTCAGCACCTAGAACTCCACAATAGAATGGAATAGTGGAAAGAAAGAATAGAACTATCTTAGATGTTGCAAGGACAATGATGATGAAAGCCAAACTACCTGATATCTATTGGAGAGAAGTTTTCATTACTGCAGTCTACACTTTCAACACAATACACATAAAAGGTGACATCAATAATACTCATGAATTATGGTTCGGTCATACTCCTACTGACAAGTATTTCATAATTTTTGGAAGTAAATGCTATATTAGAAGAGATGATGGAATAGGGAAATTTGATCCCAGATATGATGAGTGAATATTCTTGGGTTATTCTACTAAGAGCAAAGCATATATATATTTTAATAAAAGATTGTATAGGATAGTGGAAACCATAAATGTCAGAGTGGATGAGAAAAGTTACAATCAGATCAGATCATAAGACTATGGACCAGAAGATGAGATTGTCAGATCAGAATCAATAATGCAAGAATTAGTTTAGAGCATTGAACCAGTCGCTCTGGTAACATCAGGAAAA
This sequence comes from Cryptomeria japonica, assembly GCF_030272615.1. Classification (NCBI taxonomy): domain Eukaryota; kingdom Viridiplantae; phylum Streptophyta; class Pinopsida; order Cupressales; family Cupressaceae; genus Cryptomeria; species Cryptomeria japonica. The sequence goes on along the minus strand of NC_081412.1, from coordinate 435,258,270 downwards.
TTCCACAGTAACTGTTGAAGAGCATAAAGAGTCAGAAAGTCAAGATAATCCAAAGAATCCTAGGTATGTGAAGCTAAATCATTTTGAAGATCAAATCATTGGAGATAAGAGAAAAGGTGTGATGACAAGAAGAAGATTAGGTGCTAAAGAGGTATGTTTAATTTCTCAAATTGAACCGGAATCAGTTATTGAAGCATGTAAAGATGAGAATTGGATGAAAGCAGTTGAAGAGGAATTAAATCAGATAGAAAAGAATAACATACGGGAATTGGATCCCAAGCCTAATGATAAAAATGTTATGGGAACTAAATGGGTATTCAAAAATAAATTAAATAAAGAAGGACAGGTTGTAAGAAACAAAGCTATATTAGTTTGCAAAGGATACTCACAAGAAGAAGTAATTGATTATTATGAAACTTATGCTCTGGTTGCAAGGATTGAAGCAGTTTGACTATTTCTTGCATATGTTGCACATAAGAACTACAAGGTATATCAAATGGATGTCAAATGTGCATTTATAAATGGAGATCTTGAAGAAGAAGTCTACATTAAGTAGCCTGATGAATTTTCACTATCAGAGGAAAAGGACATGGTTTGCAGATTGAGGAAAGCCTTATATGGATTCAAACAAGCCCCTAGAGATTGGTATGCTAGATTGGATAACCAGTTGGAACCCCTATAATAACCGGTTGCAAACTACCAAAGATAGATGAATCTCCTAAAGTGAACTCAAGTAGATACAAATCAATGATTGGTAGACTACTGTACTTAAACCAAACTAGATATAATGAATGCTGTCTGCATTGCTTCTAGATTTTAGTTTGATCTAAGAGAAAATCATGACATTGTTGTTAAAAGGATATTCATATATTTGAAAGGAACAACAGGTTATGGGTTATAGTATCCAAAGAATGATGATTTTAGATTATGTGCCTATACAGACTCAAATTGGGCAGGAGATGTTGATGACCTGAAGAGCACTACAGGTGGTGCCTTCTTTCTTAGAAAGAAATTAGTCTCATGGCCTAGCAAAAAACAATCGTGCACTTAATTATCTACTATTGAAGCTGAATATATAGCTGCTACAACAAATTATACTCAAATTTTATGGATGAAGAAAATGTTAAAGGATATAAAGGTAACTTATGATGAACCTATTCTTATTCACTGTAATAATACAACTACTATTGATATGTCAAAGAATTTGGTATTTCATTACAAATCAAAACAGATATCTACAAGATATAACTTCTTGAAAGAAAAGGTTGAAGCAAAGGAAGTCAAATTGGTATATGTGCCCACTCAGGAACATATTGCAGATATTCTAGCCAAACCATTGCCTAAAGATACTTTTGAATATCTCATAAATCAATTGGGGGTCACCACCCCTCCAGAAGAGACTTAGAGATGCAGAGATGCATCAATCAGGTGAGCTTATCAGAAATATCTTCTGATCTGGGTTGATAAGATGGTGCTTCTACTTGGGGGGGTAGTCAATTGATTGGTTCAATACTTTGGCATCAATTCTTTATCATTGATGTCAAATGGGGAGAGATGTCCATGTGAAAAATAGATAATCATATTCCAGTTTGGGGAGTCATCAGTTAGTTCTTTTGGAGAGAGTTTCTTGGAATTGTTGGCATTCCTTGGCACTTGGATGTTTTTCACATTCAGTGTTGCCATCAATGACAAAGGGGGAGATTGTTGGAAATATGCAGGAATTGATTATGTGTTATCATTGATGTCAACACTTCTCTGGTTGGTTGTCAACATTGCTCTGGTTGGTTGCTGACCTACTCCAGTTGGACATGGTTTTGGTAGAGATTAACATAGATTCTACTCTGGTGTGTTCAGATTATTGGAGTTGGTTTTGGTAGGATATTCATGATGATTATATGCATGTCATATTCAGTTGGTTCATGATTTGGTGCTCTAGAAGCTATCAATTATGTTCTAGACTGTCGGTTGATGTTCTTGGTCCTGGTTGATGATATTTGATGAAATGGTTTAGGTATTTAGATGTGGCTTCTAGAAATAGTTCTTAACACGTTGAAGGTGTCCTTGATCGTGTCCCAATTGTTTGGTGGATTCGTATTGGCTGGTGTGAAGATTTGGTGATCCTATTTGGGTCCGGTTGGATATTCTATGTTATTGTTACTGAGGGTTTTTCTCGATTGGTGTAACATGTTGCGGTTGATCTTGGTGAAATTTTTGGAGGAAGTAATTGTTTGGGAATTTGAATTAGGTCCTTGCTATGTAATGTAAATCATAATATTGGTCTAGTGGTCAAAATTTGGATCATGTGATGTAATTTTTGTAATTATGAGTTGAGGATTGAGGGTTTAGACGACCTTGTCACTAATACATTTGGCCTAAAATTCTGACGGAGGTTTCCAACGGAGAATGTATATTGTGAATAAATTTGATTTTTTTTTTGAAAAATTGCCCACATTTGTCAAAATTCCAACGATATTTCAATATTTGTTTTCCACAAAGAAAGAATTGGCAATGAAATTTGTGTTTTTTTACAAAAAGTGCCTGCGTTCGTCGAAATTCTGATGACTGCGAGCATTACTAAAAAAAATAAAATGACGAAGACATTTCAAACATCATTTTTGCAGCCTCTTCTCATTCTCACGTTGTTGCCCCAACAATGTACCCCCACCCAGAGTAAGCGTACTCTAGGTTTTGGATGAGGCAAGTGAACCATTTTGACCGATTAATGCCAGCTCCAAGCAATGTCGACTCATGGAATAGGTTTTGCAAAAATGGGAGTAATTTTAGCTCATGGAATAGGGAAAGTAAAAAGCTCTATCAACATCCCCCAACCTGTGCAAAAATGGGAGCAATGTCGGCTCATGGAATAGGGCATGCTCCTGGGGGCTAAAGACCAATAGGCTTCATTCCCCTTCTTTCATTCATTAGTATCGGTCACCATTTTGCACCTGCAAATAGTGATGTTTCTGATTCTCCATTGGCCTCGACGTAGGTGTAAAGCTCTGTCAACATCCCCTAGCCCGTGCAAAAATGAGAGCTTTGAAATGGCACGCCGACTGTTTGACATACTTCCTCAGAGAAATTGGAAGTTTTGGAACAAGGTATGAACATCTATCATAGGATAAATAATAGAGGAATTTTGTCACATGTTGTAGCTGCAATTGCCAGGGTACATGTTTTAAAGATGTTTTATATCATAGAATCAACATTCCAATGTCTATTTATTTTTTTAAATTTGGATATCTTATTCCCAACTGATGTCTATTTTCATGAAACTATTCCTTTAGGCAAGCAAAAAAATCCTGAAAAAACTACACAAGGCTTAAACCATTATTCATAGCCCCTAGAAAATCTCTTCATTACCAAAAAAACCTATTCATACTTGAAAACATTATGCACACCTAAAACATTGTCCATGCCTAAGACATTAATCACAACATCAAATAATATTCATAGTGTAAATAAACACTATTCATAGTTCTAATGCAATCATAGGATCTATACATAGGCTGACGACCAAGAGATATGATACTGATTTTCTGAAGATATTAGATAGTCACTAACTAAAGCATATATCTCAAAATTATAATGAAAGAAGAGGTCTGAAGAACCTAATTAAGCTATGCCCAAGTCTGGTGATGTAAACACCAACATTACTCATCCAAAATAAAGCCATGTTAGAGTTATGATCTTCAATACTTTCTCTTAGACAAGAGATAAAATTAAAAAACCACATGACTACTACAATAAATCTATTTTCTTATTAAAAATATAAATAATTACATTAGATATATATTCCACATAAAGAAAAGAAATGATGAAAATCATTTGTGTCTTAAATAATGAGATTAACAACTAAAAATGGGAAAATAATATCCTAATTACAACTCCCTAATTAGTATAAGATACTATTTTCAATATTATACTAAGGATAAATATTCAAAAAGGATAATAATTACACTAATACATATATCACTCTCACTCCTTAATTTTATATAAGGTCCCTCTATCCAAATATAAAGTCTCAAGGGAGTTGTATGTGTCAATTATTCAAGCTTCTTCTAAATCTATTCCAACCTCTTCTTCCAACACATGTCTTGATGATGGTTAAGGATCTTTAAACTTTGAAAATATGAATGAACACACTCTTCTAGACATTATTTAAATACCACATTTAATTATAAACATGTATGCAATGGACATGATTTAGGATGTGTGCAATGAAGTGTGGAAGTTCATGAGAAATATACATTACATTTTTCTAAAGAATATTTAGGTTTCTATCCTCCTCCTTTGTTGACATCCCCTCCCAGATTGTCTAATATATCTATGACTTTTCCAACAACTTTTAATCACAACAAGAGATAATTTTGTATGAGTTTCTTAAAGCCAACTTCATTACTCTCCCCTTGAAAAATTGAAGAAAAAATGATAAACAAAATTAGGACAATCTTCTTTTCAAGCATCATCAACTATTCCACTAATGAATGTCATGATTTGGAGATTAAAATAAAACAACTTATTGTATTTCTAGTAATATTTAAATAATAGGTGACAATGAGTTATACACTCATCATATCCCTTCTAAATAACATTTATAACCTATTATGTTTTTATCTTGCTATATGACATCGATAGCTTAATTACCTATTAGGGGCTCAGTGTCATTCATGGTACTATGATTTCATGTTCAATCATACTTGGGAGGCAACATATAAATAGCCTAGTTCTTCTTGTATCTACATTGTGGAGAAAGAATAATAGTTGTCAATTGTTCCTCTTTTTTAAGGATCCACTTTACCTTTGTTGATTTTTATCTTTTATAACTTGATATCCTTTCTTGCATAGAATTGTCCTTAATCCAAATTCTCTCCTTGCATGGACGTGTGTGTTCCTTGATTAGGACCTCTTTCTTTCTTGAAACAATATGTATTTTATGAATGATCTCTCCTTAGTGATAGAAAGTGTGCAATCCTTCATCAAGGATACCATTTCCTAGCAATATGGAAGGTTTCTATTCTTAATCTCCTGCCCATTTCTTATTTAAAAGATGATATCTTTATTAAATATCTCCTCTATTTATGGAGGTAGACATCTTTAGGAAAATATCTCTTCCTCTCTTTTTAAAATGATCCCTTTACACTTGTTGAAAAATATCTCTTTTACAACTATCTCTTCCTTTCTTATAGCAATGAGGCATTACAAGGATCTTTCTTCCTAGCTTGGAATGCATGAATGTTTATTAAGGGTATCTTATTGGTGTTGAAGGTGCTTATCCTTGATCGCTATCTACCTTAAGATATCAACCTAGAGGTATGTTGACATCTTAGGGGGAGGCATATGATCTCTCCTTTTTTCTCGTGTTAATTCATTTATGTTATATCCTCAAAGTAGAATTTTTGTGTTACATAGCGCCCCTAGGGCATGGTTATCATTTTTTTGAGAGTCGTTACTTGGAATAGAATGGATTAATGCTAGTGTGATCATTGCTGTTGTTTACACCTTTTTAAGTGTTGGTTATTATTGTTGTTTGTGTTTTGTGTCACTACAACAACAATTTTGTAGTAGAGTTTCTGGATTGCATTGCGAACAAATGGTTTTGTTTGTTAATCTTCTCAATCACGGATCACCTAGCATAACACAACTTGCTAACCAATGAAATCCATGATGTAGCATGAATCACCCAACATTACACAACTTGTTAGCTAGTAGTATTCATGTTTCTTCTCTTTTCTCTTATCATATGACTAATAGTAAGCATCTCCTTAGTAGACCTAGAAGTCATATCTCTTCTCCTATGATAGAGTGTTCAAGTAGAATTGTTGGGACTAGGAGATGTGGATCAACCAGATCCTCCACCTATCGAATGTAGACAAAATGAATGATTTTTGGATTAGGATGGTACATAGAATCTACTATCAAAAGGTTGTCAAAAATTCTTGGGACTAGGAGGTGTGAACTGGCCTAGTCTTGTGATTTTCATGCCATCAAAATTTGAGTTTTATTGTCATCATTTACTTTACCAAATTCTTCACACATAACTCCTAAATCAATTTCCTACACACAAAATGATGAAAAATAGGTTTGTTGATGGGGCCTTTCCTAGGTCAAACCTCAGGTTGTGAATTAACCTTGAAGTATAATGTTTTCCTTTTGAGGGAAAGGATAGATCTAATCAAAAAATGCTTGAAATTGAACATGATACCTTGATGAATCTTTCTTGAATCCTCACACAAGGTTTTAGGATGTCATGCAGAATGTTGATCATGAATGTTGTGCTTTAACTTAAATTCTCCTTCAATGCTGGATGAATGCTTGATTGCTTGTTCACTTGGAATTGAATTGATTTTATAATCAAGAGATCACTTTAATTTTAGGTAGACCCCTTCAAATGATAGGGTAGGCTTCCTTTTATACCTAATCATACATAAAGTGTTTGAATTTTTGGAGCCGACTGACATGAAGCTAATTTTTTTTCCAACACATGAGGCAAGAAATGAGGGTTCATATTTTGGATCCCAATCAGGAGTACCAGGGCACCTATGACATCCTAGTCTTGTCAATGAGGACTTAAAATTGAACAAAGGTTGAGGAAGGAGTTGAAAATGTAGATTTTAAGATGGTGTGAGTAGAATCAAAGTGGGCACGAAGCAAAACATGCCTAGGGGATATTTAGGATGGGACATGCTAAAGTGGGCATCAATGTCTCAAGATCAGATGGACCTTAAGTGATTGTCTCCCTTGCATATGATTTGTTTGGGTGATATACTTCACCATTCTACTCACAAGAATTTTATTAATTCTCAAATATAGGGCTCATAACTTATTAATGATGTAGTGAAAGTCCTTCATGAAGGACTTCTAGAAGTATTTTTGGATGAGTCTTTGTCAAGTGTAGAGAAAATACAATTGATGCTTAATGGATTTAAGGAACATGCTTTCAAATTGGAAGCGAAAGTTTTGAAGGATGTAGAGAAGAAGGTGGAAGAGAAAAGACTAGAAGTTTTGGTGATTAGATGTGCAACAACACATATCCAACTACAATAAAGTATAATTTTTTTTAACAAAAGTGTAAAGGATGTAATGGAGGCATACATGTTTTAAAATCAATGGCCTAAATATACTAAGGATATTAAGGGTCACATAGATATTATAGCATCACAAATTGTACAACTATCCAATACAATAGACATGAAGAATGATGCAGAAGGAAATAGAAGGCTTCAAATAGAAAACTTGTACATGCAACTAAATCCATTGACTAATCAAAAGAACAAAATTAAGAAATGGTTTGATCATCTAAGAGATTTTATAGACTTGCAACTCACCACCATGGTGAGACTGTTTGAAGACTCTTAGAAGCTTGATTTGGTGGTGAAGGTTTCAGATAACTGTAGGGAGGCAGAGGATATTCTTTTGAATATTTAAAGTCAATACAATTGTTTGGCCTCTATGTAAGAAGATTGGAAGACCTCTTGGTATCAACTCAAGTTTGTTCGCAAGGGCATCATGCCCCCTTCCATGCAAGCTACTTAGTTTTTGTGGGTAAGAATTTGTTTTGTTTTGGTTATGGTTGTGGTTTTTGTATGGAGACATGTACAAATTTATATCTATTTTCACTATTTTATGGTTTATGGGTTTGTAATGGCAATTTAATGTTCTTTCATATTTTTGTATAGATACTTTATAATAGCCTATTATGGTGATTTGTTCTATTATGGATAATGTTGTGGGTCAGACGGCTTGGCCGTTGGTGCATGAAAGCATTGCATGAGTTATACTTTTAAAAATTACATGAAACATTTTAAATTTATTTGATTCAGTGTTATTTGAAAAAAAGATTATCAATGTTGTTTCCTTTCTCCAAGAATTGGATCTAGGATCTTTCCGTCAGATAATATGTAACATCCAATGACTAAATATTTTCTTTACAAATTCTTATTTTATTTAATTATCATCTAAGTGTGAATTATAATTTATATTTGTGTGGAAGTAGAAGATACAAGCTGAAGACTCGTGTGCAAGTAAATTTCATAAAAGAAAGAAAGTAGGCATTATCTTGAATAACATGGAAACAAGCTCATTAGCTACGTAGAAGAGAGCAATTGGAGAAAATCATAGGAAAGTGTAAAAGGGTGATAAATACATAGAGAGTATGCAATACAAACAAACAATGTCTGGAGTGTGTGATGTGATGTCTCTAGTTTATGTCCGAAGGGACTAACTGGTTTTGGAATTCTTGGGAAACCTATTGGGCCACCCTTTTTCTATTATGAGAATGATTCTTTTCAACTGAAGGATATTTGGAAGACAATATCCAAAAATTTATATAGTGTGGAACCAGAGTTGGCAGACTCGAAGTACTTTTCGGCTTCCCAAAGACCAAGAGGTTATGTACACAATCTCCCAATAGAAGGGAGATTTCAAGCATTACCTCTCCCCCCCATGACTATTCAGGAAGCACTTCCTCAGAAAAAGGACTATTGGCCTCCATGGGATTAAAGAAAAAAAATGAATGGCATAGACTCTAGACAATGTGGTAGTGTGCTTCGTGAAGAACTCTACACTATAATTGAAAATTCACAAGGGAAACTGCAAGATAGTGAACAAAAGTACATTCTTGAAAAGTGTAAAGAATGAAACTTGGTTTGGGTGGGGCTAGGTCAGGTGGCTCCTCTAGAGGTTGATGAGATAGAAATTATATTAGGATTTGAAAAAGATCACACTCGTGGAACTCTATGTGTGACTGATCGATTGCGCTATTTGGGTAATGCATTCCAAATAGATACAATTGCATACCATTAATCTATCTTGAAAGCATTTTATCCTGATGGCATTAAATTAAAGTACTTTCTCTATTATCTAGTATTGGTGGAGCAGAGGTTACATTGCATCAACCTGGGATACATATTTCCACAAATACAACACAACTTAAATGTATCCCAAGTCGATGCAAAGCAACCTCTGCTCTAGAGATCACCAGAAAATAGAGAAAGAAATTTAATTTAATACCATCAGGATAAAATTCTTTCAAGACAAATAAATGGTATGCAAATGTATCTATTTGGAATGCATTACCCAAACAACACAATCGATCAGTTGCACACGAAGTTCCACGAGTGTGATCTTTTTCAAATCCTAATATAATTTCTATCTTGTCAACCTCTAGAGGAGCCACCTGACCTGGCTCCACCCAAACCAAGTTCGATTCTTTGCACTTTTCAAGAATGTATTTATATTCACTATCTTGGAGTTTCCCTCATGAATTTTTTATTATAGTGCAGATTTCTTCACGAAGGACACCACCACATCATCTAGAGTCTATGCAATTCAATTTTTTTCTTTAATCCCATGGAGGCCAATAGTCTTTTGTTTGAGGAAGTTCTTCTTGAATAGTCATGGGAGGAGAGGTAATTCTTGAAATATCCCTTCTATTGGGAGATTGTGTACATAACCTCTTGGTCTTCTGGAAGTAGAAAAGTACTTTGAGTCCACCAACTCTGGTTCCACACTATAGAAATTTTTGGATATTACCTTTCAAATATCCTTCAGTGCAAAAGCATCATTCTCATAATAGAAAAAAGGTGGTCCTTGCATGAACACATTTATTTCCTCCAAGCGTGGCCCAATAGGTTTCCCAGGAACTCCAAAACTAGTTAGCCCCTTCGGACATAAATTAGAGACGTCACATCACACACTCTAGACATTGTTTGCTTGTATTGCATACTCTCTGTGTATTTATCACCCTTTAACACTTTCCTCTACTTTTTTCCAATTTCTCTCTTCTAGGCAGGTGATGATCTTGTTTCCATGTCATTCAAGATAATGTATGATTTCTTTCTTTTACAAAATTTACTTGCACATGAGTCTTCAGCTTGTATCTTCTACTTCCGCATAGATATAAATTATAATTCATGCTCAGATGATAATTAAATAAAATAAGCATTTGTAAAGAAAATATTTAGTCATTGGATGTTACATATTATCTAACAGAAAGATCCTAGATCCAATTCTTGGAGAAAGGAAACATCATTGATAATATTTTTTTGCAAATAACACTAAATCAAATAAATTAAAAATGTTTTATGCAATTTTTAAAAGTAGAACTCGTTCAATGCTTTCATGCACTGACGACCAAGCCGTCTGACCCATAGCATCTAATACCATTGGAATTATGATGACAACTAAAGAAACATCTGACAAGGATGTTGTATGTCTGATGTCACTTCCTTGTTGGACAGTCGTCGAGGAGAAAACATAGCAGCCATCAGAATTCCAACCGTAATCCAACGATACTTTTTGCTGGAGGAGCAAACGTAGTAGCCGTCAGAAGAGTTCATAACATCGTCGGAGTATCAACACAAATGGCATCGTTGGGAAGACCGACGATGATTTTTTGACGGTTACATTTGTCGGAAGTTCGACGTGTTGTCATCAGAAATTAGGCTCGAATGTACTAGTGTGTTATCAACGTTGATGATTTGTATATATAGGTGATATATTTATGTAATTTGGGTATGAGGATTGGTATTCTATCTACATTATCTAAGAGAGGTAGATGTGTGAATAAGGATATATCATTCAACAAAGTGTTGTGGAGAGTTTGGTGTTGCAGGGTAGACATTTGTGCTTAACCGGAATTGTAACCAAGCATTAGGAGATGCTACTTTCATAGTTCATTTCCTCCAAATTGTAGTCTATTGATTATGTAAGTCAGTGAGACTTCCCTGTTGAGGAGTTTCCTCCAGGCTATTGGATTGATTGCAAGTACAATCCCCATTGTAATATTTTCACCTACTTCTATAGAAGTATTATCTGACTATGGGTAGGGTTTCCCACCATGGTTTTTCCCTTCACCAGTTTTTCCATGTTAAAAGTATTGGTGTTGCGTGTTGTGTACTCTCATGCTTTATCTTCCACTATGTTGTATTCATTTTTCTTCAGTAGAAGGTTTATAATCTGCAATAATTGTTTAACTTGTGGAAAATTGATTCAACCCCCCCTCTCCGTTTTCCTCTGGTTCATTCTAATATGAAGTTGATCCATAATAAGTCAAACCTATCTTAGAAATTTCTCCACTAATGAATAGCAGTCAACTTAGGCCATTACAAGGAAATATATAGTCAATTCAATGATTCATTGCACAACTTGTAGATAAGTACCATACATTTACAAATTTGCTACACAAGAACATCACATTTAGATGGGATGACAAGTGTCAACACACTTTTTCAGATTCTCAAATATTATCTCTTGAATCCTCCTATTCTCATGCCACCAATTGAAGGTGAACCCCTAATTTTGTACATATCAATAAAAATGATAACATTGGAGGCAATTTTTGGACAAAAAGACTATGACAGAATTGAGTGAGTCATCTACTACATCAGTTGTTGGAATTATACACTCTTATGAGAATAGTTGATATTGTCATTGATGGCAGCCAACTGGAAAAACTTTTGTCAACCCACCAGCAGTTATTGGCACTGATAACAAACTTCTTCATACAGTGGCAGACACTTCACTGATAGCAGCAATAATACATACCGGCACTCATGCCGACATGGAATAAACTTTGTTTATATTGTAATTATCTTTTGTAAAAGCTAACATGGCATTGTGTACAAGACTCATATATATGCATGAGATCTTATAGGTCATTTTGTGAAAAAAGGGTAAGTATGACAGAGAGGATGATATTTGTGATATAGTTGATAGCAAAGGTTTTTGGTAATAAACTGAGCTTAAACCGGTACTAAACTTGGCATAGTTGATGCTGATCTAAAGCAGTACATTGTATTGGATTTTTATATAATCCATTTTGTAAGTCAGTGTGACTTTTGTTTTGTAATTGAGCAATGAGCTTAAGGCTGCTAGCCTTCTTGCATGTGCAGGCCCCTCATTGTAAGTAATATTTATTCATTGGCCAATGAGTGAATATTGTGGGTCACAAATCCCACCAAGGCTTTCCCCACACCGGGTTTCCTTGTTAAATATCTTATGTAATGGTGTGTTATCTATGTTGTCTTTGTTATTCTTATTTGCTGCATTAATTCTTATTCATTAAAAGACTTTAGGAGAACCTTGTTATAGCAAAAAATAAAAGAAAAGAACTTCATGAGAAGATGTAGAAAGATGATGATGAAAAAGAAACTCTTAATGAACTTGCAAACAAATTGAGATAGGAAAACAGTAATATGAAGAATGAAATGCAAGATATGACTATGAGGTTATGTAAAGACATTGAAGATAGGAAGAAGAATGAAGAAGATTTGACTAGGAGACTCAATGATGCTGGAAATGAAAATCTAAGACTTAGTCATGAAAATGATATGTTGAAGACAGATCCGATTCACATGCAACATGATAAAACTGAGCTTGTGAGACAAAAAGAAATTATGGAAAATGAGTTGGCTACTGCAAATCAACACAAAGGCAAATTGAAAATTTTTTTAGAGGAGCTTGATGACATGCTGAAAAACTAGAAACCTAATGGAGATACAAATGGACTTGGATTTGAGATTGGAGAAAGTTTTGATACTGCAAACAATCCAGAACAAAACAAACTGGTAAGACAACCTAATGCTTATAAGTTTAATGGAAAATGTTTCAATTGCAAAAAATATGGTCATAGAACAAATCAATGTATATTTAGAAACAATCAGAATATTAATGCACCCACCGGTCAATATTCCAAATGCAACAAAGTTGGTCATAATTCAGAAAATTACAAAATAAATGTGAAATGCTATGTTTGTGGAAGATATGGACACCTATCTAATCAATGAAGAATACAAACCAGTGTAGGATATGGAAAGGTTATTTAGAGGAATAAAGTGACTTGTTATACTTGAAACAAAATTGGACATATTGCCAAATTTTGTAGAAGCAAGACTTCACCAGAGAACAATAAAGGATCTAGTTTGAAAGGCAAAGAAAAGGTAGATGAGGTAAAGCAAGAATTTTCAAAACAATGGATTAGGAAGAGAGATTAGAATATTGATGAAACTATCTCTATACCAGTAGAATAGAGTAATCCTCCACCAATAGGAGATTCTTCATCCAACTGAGAAGTAACCCTTTGGGGGTATTGTAGTAAGTTGAAAATCATGCAGATTACCCTCGGTCGATGGTGAGAAGATAAATTTCTTCTTTACCGGCAGATGTGTTAAGTTTTCACTTAATCAGCAAGCATTTAATGCGATTAGTAAGAGAAATGTCATTATAAATCAGCTAACTTCCCTCTTTTTGAACTCACCGAGCATTCAAATTAGCAGAGAGCGCGAAAATAGAGAAAAGGCATTCAAGGCAAAAGTGCAGAGTGATTTTTTTTCAAGCATTCATAATACTTTAAGGCAGCTAAAGGTATTTTTCAATGGCTTCTTCTTCTGCTCCTGAATTTATTCAAAACCCTACTATTGTGGAAAATGTGAAACGCCCTAAGACCATATTTAAAATAATTCCCAAAGTAGCTAAGCAAGATGATTCCATAGGGGCATTTTCAAAAATACTAAAGGTGTAGCTTTTGCTGAAGACCCTAGGATGTATATACATTGCAATATAGAAGAACTCGGTTCTAAAGAATTGATGAAATTGTATACCAAGGTGATTTGTGATGAAAATGGTGCTATCAAACCCAAACACAAGATTATAGAAACTCTAGGTTTTGTGGAAATATTGAACATTCCCCAATTTCTGGAAGAAGTAGTAAGAATTGTCTTAAGTAGAGAACATGGAGAATTTCTATGGTTGGATTCTGTCTACAAAATTACCCGACAAGCAATTAGGGTAGTGACCGGTTTACCCTCGAGCAGCAGCAGACCTAACAAAATAAAGAAGATCCCTAACAACAAAGTGATGACCCTAACTAGAGAAACATCTGACAATAGATCACTAAGAGTGAATGATATCAAAGACATCAATGTGATATTTGTGAGTATGGTGCTAGGTTACAAGACTACACATGCTAACAGACTAAATTCAGTTTCTAGTCTTTGTATAAATAGTGCTTATGAGATGGTCAACAACAATGCAATGATAGATGTGTGTGAATGGCTAAAAGATGAATTCATTGATAATTTGAAGAAGATTAAAGGAGATAAGAGAGGGACATTCTGATTTGGAAATCTTTTGGTATGTTTAATGTTGTATTTTACTAAGGAAATCCCCATTATAGGACCTAAAGACTTTGGATATGATATACTAGTAGGAAAACAATTACAGGAATCTTTTACCAGCATGGGAACTACAAAAGACAACAACATAATTGAATATTTCAAAACCTTCTAGGCTTAAATGAAAACTAGAGAAAGGCTACCATAGAGTGTAGTGGACAAGTATGACAAAGAAATCTATTTTGTTATCAAGAGAGATGAGACATGGATGGAATTTGTACTCCCTAGGATTGTATGGGTGACTGAAATGGGATATGAGGTAGATCTAAACATTCTTGAGATATATGCTAAAGCATTACTAGATGCATCAATAGAACCATCAGAACAAGTTTTTGGTAGTACTGAAACTATTGAAAGTGATGTAAAAACATTGAAGCAAAGGAAGAAAAGAGAAAAATTTATCAAAGATGCTTCTAAGAAAGTGAAGGAAATCAAGGAAAATGTAATGAACATCAGTGGCATATCAATTAGTGAGCTTGAAAGACTGCAACCAAAGGCACACATTTCACCAGTTGGCACAACTTCTAGAACCGACAATGACAAGGCAACAAAGTTTAAGAGAGTAGAAAGGAGGAAGAGAAAACCTTCACTAGTACCCTCTCCTTCACCCAAGAGAACAAGGACTTCAAGGAAGAAACAACAAGCAGTAAGGGGACCACCAAAGAAGAAACCACAACATGTCACCCCTTCTTTAAATGATTTACTAAATGAAATAACCGATGATAGAAATTTGGCCAATGTACACCAACTATATAACACATTTAATGATTTAGATAGGGAAAGCATTGAGAACAGTAGAATTTTACATCTAGACATATACAAAAAGGTTTTAATTGAAGTAGTGGATGGCTTACCCAATGATCCGTATAGGAGATTGGAAGAAAAAAGGATTACAGTAATGGAATTGGATAAGAAACTAAAAGTTGAGAAACTTCTAGCTATACATCTTGTGAATTCAAAAGAATAAATTGATGAACTAATCTTTGAGGCTAATCGATATGTTTTTGCCAGTGGACACCAACAAGTAAGTTTAATGGAAGGAAGAGTAAAAGAGATTGCAGATGAAACTACTGATAACTAGGATATATTCTTTGTGGAGAAGGAAAAACAAGAGGAAATGAATCAACCAAAGAAAATATTCAAAGTGTATCAAAAGGATAAGGACAAGGGAAAAGGTAAAGTTGGTGGTATTCCAAACATCAAGATCACTGACAATTTACCGCCACCTTTGGATACTACACCGGTACATACTGATAATACACCGGTTATTGATACTAAAGGTGTCACACATGATAACACTAATCCTAAATCTAAGATACTATTCACCATGAATGTGGACACTTAGAAAGTGAATATTGTTGTGGACAAGGATAGTGCAGAGGTTAAGGATGACAATGTTGACTGTGGCAACATGGCTGAGAAACCGGTAGAGACTGTTGAGGTTGAGATCCCAACCCAAACATAGAAATCCTTAGAAATAGAGAATAGGTGTCCCTTCAAAAATCAGGATGCTCATGAACCTCGCTAGAAGTTCCATAGTCAACACCATTTTTTCACCTCATATTATCCCCAAGGCAATGATCAAACTGAAGTTTCTAATAAAACCATCTTGAAAATCCTTAAAAAGACAATCAATGAAACTTACCATGATTATCACATACAACTTAATCCTTCCTTGTGGGCCTATTATACAAGTGATCATACACGTGGTTGAGCTAGACCCTATGCACATGTCTATGGATCTGAAGCTAAATTACCCATTGAGGTTAAGTTACCATCTCTGTAGGTCTCCTTGCACATTCTTATCAATGATGAGGATTACCGAGTCTCCCAACTTCATGATCTTGAATTATTGGATGAGCATGAACAAAATACTTTCAATCACCTTAAAGCATATCAACAATGCATGTCTCATAGTTACAACCAAAAGGTTAAATCTCAAAAATTTGAGATAGGTGACTTGGTTCTCAAATAAAATCTCAAGAATCAACAAGATCAAGAGAAAAGAGATAAATTCAAAACTAACTAGCTTAGCCCCTACATTATTACAATAGTATATGAGTCTAAAGCATATCATCTATCTACTTCCAAAGGTGAACCACTTGAAGATACTATCAACAACATGAATCTTCCCAAGTTCTATACTTAGTCCTTTGGATAATCCCTTAATATCAAAAAAATAAAAAATAATAAAAATAAATCATCACCTTGATGAAAACCTAGTAGACATGTGTCTTGTGTGACACAAAAAATTTAAAAATTGAGAAAAAAACTAAAGAGAAATAAATTTGTCCAATGGTGAAAACTACTTTGGTGGCACCCTAGGAAAGTACCATGTTGAAAACTAGGAAATCATTGCCATGTATAGGGACTTAATTCCTTCCTCCTTCGGGATTTTGTATCATCCTTTCACTTTGCACACAATCACATCCTATCATTTCATAATAACCTATCCATTCCCATCATGGCTTTTATTGTTCTACTAGGTCTTTGCCTTTCGTAGTGAACCTTTTTGTCATCCTTTCTTAACCTATGATAATCAAATCCTATCTCTAACTATGGTCATATCCTTGACCTAGTGATAGAATTAGATCCTTGGCATCACATGTTATGAGGTGCTTCACTCTTTTACCTTCCTTCTTATGATTGGAATTTGCAAAAATGTTTTTCTTGCATTTCCAATCCACAATAAACTTTTCATCATTTTTTGCAATAAAGAATCCATTTTGTGGAGTGAGACACTTTCAAATATACTTGAGAAGCACAGAGCTTAACCAAATCAATATTTCAAGTAGATTGAGATCCTAGCATGATTGACAATCATGTTTGCCTTAGCACTATCTGTCCTTTATTAAGATACTATAAAAAATATGACCAAATTAAAATCTTAATTGTGTCAAGAAATATCTATGGCATGATGATTTCATTGACTATTGGTTTTAGGTCTTTTTGTTTTCCTTTTTATTTGATTTTTTTCATGACATACTTACTATGCTTCTCAAGGATGTCTATGGACTAGAGTGGTCAGGATGGGGCATGATCACTTGATTGTTTCTTGTGGATTGTTCTCTAGTAACACTATGAATTGTCCAAGGATATGATGGTATATGATCAACGTGGACTTAATGAGTCTAGTATGAACAAGGGAATTCATTGTATGTGATTGTCTTCTCTCCATGAAAATGGTGTGTGGATTGTCTAGGTCTAACTCATATCTACATAGTCACATTCACTTGCCATAATAAGTTTAATGATGATATAATCACTTTAAATTGACATAAGAGCTCAAAAATCATCTATCCATCATTTATCCCTCATTTTTCATCATTCCACCTTTCCTTTCTTCCATGACCAATCTCTCATCATCTCTCCCTTGTCCTAGTAGTCCTACATTGATTGAATGAGTATAATGAGACACCAAAAATACTAGGGACATGCATTGTGTTTGAATCCATCTTGTGCCATGCAGTGTTCACCATTCACTTGACGTGATTTTACTAGACTTGACTATTATTCCATGCATGATAAACTTATTTGGACTCTTTATGGTGATTTGGATGATGATTATTCATGTGTTTTAGTACTCATTATGATGCTAGACATTATTTGGACATATGCTATTTTGATGATTTATATGGATGATGACACTATCATTATTGATCATGTGATTTAATGGATATATGTGCTTGATGAATTCTACATGTATTACTATGCTAATGGATTATTGATGATTTACATTGATCATGGATTTGATGTTATGATGATTACACTAACCCTATTTCATGATTAAATATGATGATTTGAGTATGCAACGTGTGATTATTGTATGACTATCTTTGTGAGAGGTACGATGTCACATCACTCATTGTGAGCAGGATGTGCCATCATGATTCACTATCACTTGTCTATTATGATGTATATACATATATTGTGTCATTGCTTTGTTCTTGCAATATTTGTAGGTACCAGACATCAACTTGACCTAGCTTCATAGGTCTGAGCGTGTTTTTAATCCCAATGGTTTATGTGGTTCGGAGATGACATGAGTTTGCTACACATACTCTAGGTCTAAGTTGTTCACTGTGAGTCATCAACATCTTGGCGTAATTCACCATGTCAGTTAGTAAGCTTGGTCTTCTTGGTGTTGCGAGTATGTTAGTAATTTATTTATTTAATTATGTCTAGATTGATTATTTGATCCTTGATGTGTGTGATTCAATTATTGGCCTTGAGTATTTAATTATTTGGTAATTAATGTTTATTGATTTTATGATTGTTTAATATTTATTTAATATTTATGGTTTAATCTTTATTGGGGTTTGATTATTTAATTGGTATTTATTTATTTAATTGCCTATGGTTTAATATTTATCTAGTATTTAATATTCTATTTGGTTCTTAAATTTATTTATGAACCTTTGATTTATTTATTATTAATTCCCCATTTGATTATTTGATTATTTATTTATGGCTTATGTTTTATTTATATAGCTTGACTTTAATGTAAGTGGGGTGTATAAACACATAAGAATAAAATAATAATAATACATTCCCACTTGGTTGTATACGTACATTTTATATTTACTCTACCTACCCTTTACCCTCATTGGTTGAATTTGAAATGGGAGGTAAAAATATAATATATGGTGGGTTGGTAAAATATCTTCCAGAATGGAATATTTTGATTGGCTCTCGTAGAGGCTAGGGTTTTTGTTTATTGTATGGCTTTTATTTTTTTTTCTGCGATGGTTTTCGGGTTGATTCTTCTTGAAAGTTTTCTGCAATTTTCTCTTTGACATTTGAATCTTGGTTTTGGTTTTTGGGTTGCTGGAGTTTGTTGGATTTGGATTTGGAGTGCTACTTCAACTTTCTTCCATCACTTAGGTTGCAGGTTGGAGCTTCTTTTTCCCTTTTGTATTTTGTAGTTTTTCTATAGGTGTATGCTCTGTGTCTGCATATTATTTTTCGAGAGATGAGTTTGAATAAATTTTTATTTCAGAGTTTTATTTAGTTGGAAGAATAAATAATAAGGGATATAGTTTATATTATATAGTTTGATATGGTTTGGTTGAAATATTCTGCTTTCTGTATTTGTTGTTCACAACTTTGTGTTTATTCTTTTAGCTTTAAGTCCCTACATGATGAGTCTTTTGTTTGGTTGAGGGCGAATTATGTTTTCTTTGGGAGTGCGAAGATTTGGTGAATGTTGTTTTGAATTGTTTTGAGCTTCTGTATGATTTTGGAGCCTACTCTATGTCTTTCCCGTGAATATGTGTTTTCCTTGTATCTTTCTTTATAGATAATAATTTATTTTTCAGTTTATGTCAATCAATTTGTATTGCTTGGGCGTCTCATTTAAGCCCTTATTGTGATATTTCGTAATGTCTTCAATTTTAAATCCCTGTAGTAAATTTTATCTTTTCGTGCCTGTGTCTAAGCAAAAGCACTAATACCTTAAATGAGCTAAAATCCTCTGTATTTGTGCTAAAACCTTTTGTATATGTGTTGTTTTATATTGCTTATGCACTATCTATTTCTGTGAAAGCATTTTTCTATTTTGTATTTGCGTTATTTGGATTCATGTATGCATTGTGCAGTCATGTATAAGTACTATTTGATCTGACAAAAGCACTGATAGTTCGAGTAAAAGTGTTATTTTGTCAAAAAAATGTGCTATACTGTCAGTATTGGTATTTTGGCCAATTTTGGCTCTTTTTGTGGTATTTTCCCGATCTGATTTTTGTACCTGAGGCTTGATTTTGGTTTGAAGATGATTTCCAGATTTATATTCGATCTCTTTTGATGTTTTTCAATGGTTTTATGCATATTTATCTTCCTTGATGTTCTGGATGATTTGGTGTTTTCTCTCCCATGTTGATGAGTCATGGTTGATGAGATGATTATGTTGTTGTTTTAGACCACCAAGTGAGTTGGCCTTGCTATGTTTTTATTTTCATGTTGACAATAGATTTGATGGATTTTATTACACCCTTGTATTTGTTGGCCAAGAGGCTCATTTGGTTATATTTTTTGTTGTTGTAGCCGTGTGTATTTTGTAAGGTTATTTATAGATATGTGTTTGGCTACATTTGAATGTATGTTTTCTGATTTCCATGTTGGATTAGAGTCTCTTATGATTTATTGTTTGGGCCATGTTAGAGGGAGTGGGATTCCTTGTGATGACCAAGGTCATGAGAGATAGGCTTGTATGAGGTTTCTTATAAGGATGCATGAAGTCTAGACCTCTAGGGCACATTGGAAGTTTACCATGATGTAAATAATTGACAACATAATAAAGAATCAAGGGGATTGGGTAAATAATTCACTAATCAAGATAATTAATAGTTGTGAGCCCCATGACTTGATCCTAGGGAGGATGTTTTAGGATAGGCATAGGAAGGCCATTGTGATGGCAAGTCAATCTCCCTTGATATCTCATAGGTTGATATGGCTCCACATGTCCATCAAGCTTGTGCCTTATGTTATAGTATTTGCTATGTTGAGGATGGCATGCGATGACACTCCTACATGTTTCCCCTTGCTGAATTGTTATTAAGCTTTGTTGGATTACATTTATATCTTGTTGATTTGTAAGCCTCTAGGAGTTTCTTACTTGTGATTACTTGTGATAGGTTCATGCTTGAGAGTACTTGTATGTGTGTTGTCTCTTTGGTTGTTGAGTTTCAACCTTGATATAGAGTCATGTGTTACATTTATATGCTTTGTTGGATTACATTTATATCTTGGTGGTTGGTGCTTTTCAACGTTTGGGATGTTCTCTTGGATTCTTCATGTGTGGATGTGGATTCTTATTATTTAGCAACTTATGGATGTTCTAGTAGCAAATTTATGTAAAGGATATATTGGAATCATGTAATGTATCTTTTTGTAATAGTAGTTGAGTCATGTGTTAGGAAGGAGAAATGCTCATGATGTAGTATTCATATGTTGTAATTGTGAAGTAAAGGGTAGTCAAAATTATGACATAAAATATATTATTGGAATTATGGGAAGCATGGTGATGTTCTTATATAATGAATGTAAATTATTTTCATGTACTTAACTATTGTAATGGATTTACATTTGTAATAGAATGGATTCATGTTATAGTTGTATAAGTTTGGATTCCATGATTATTATCTAGTAGTAGATTCATATGTGAAAGAACCTTGAATAAATGGAAAGATTTAGAAGTAGGAATTGTGGTTGATAAATGAATATCATGTAGTTAAGATGTCATTAATGTGATTACATTGGAACTCATGTTATATAAATAAGCTACTTTCATTGATGCATTTAGGATTCAAGATTAAGGAGATGATCATGTTAGGAATTTGGATGCATGTGTAGCATGGTTAAGTAGATCAGAAAGGATTGGAAATGTTATGTATTAGTAGGGAATTATCATGAAAATGGAAAGAGCATGTAGATAGGAAATAATGGGATAAAACACATTTGGATTTGGTATATAAAATGAATGTAGGATTAAGGGGTTTGTCTTGCATTGA
Organism: Cryptomeria japonica; assembly: GCF_030272615.1. Taxonomy (NCBI): domain Eukaryota; kingdom Viridiplantae; phylum Streptophyta; class Pinopsida; order Cupressales; family Cupressaceae; genus Cryptomeria; species Cryptomeria japonica. The sequence continues at coordinate 435,236,591 of NC_081412.1, read as the reverse complement.
AAAGGGTAGATGTATCATGCTAATTTAATGATAGAATAGAATGCATATCATATTGGGTAAATAATTAGTAGGTTGCATATCTCATTGAAAGGAAATGATTATGATGCACTAGATTAAAGTTTAATTGTGATAAGTAAGTGAGTAGGATGTCATTATGGTAGTAGAATAAGTAATGATGTTAAAGTACCCTAGGGAAAATATACTGATGTTAAGTTATTTCCACTTGCATAATTAATGAAATGTGAATGTGTTTAATATTCCTTATGTTTAAACGTTAATGAATGAAACTCGATAGTAATGTTATACATTGCATTAGTTGATTATAGATGTTAATAAAAAAATTATCTTCACTAGTGTGTTAGTAGCTTAATTTCTCTAGGGTATTTTGGCGGGCATTACATGCCACCATATGTTAGTACTACATGAAAAACATATCATCTCATATAGTATCCAATCCTACATCCACATAGGTGAAGCAGTCATCAGCAAGGAGGGACCTCATGGAGATCAATCCGGATTGGTTAGTAAGAGTAACACAATGGAAACACATAGATATGATGGAGGAAATGCAAGACAGATAGTTTTATTGCATGAAATTTGATTACATCCAATTGGTAACAACTGGGTTACAACATACTGGCTCACGGGCCTAGTAGAATAGGTCACAACCGAGACCTTGAATCAAAATATCTATCTTCTATGCATAGTCTAGCTATCTAATTCTCTCTTTGTTACAATATAAAGCATAATTATAAATATATATCGATCCAAAGGATCCAGTCGGCCCAAAAGGGATCAAAACTCGAAGAACAAGACCTAACATGAAAATAACAAAGGTCAGTCTCTGCCAAGAGATTCCTCCAAAAAATCCAAAGGATGAAATGTAGAAGGTTGGCCACATGCTAAGGAACATTGAAATCAATGCCCAGGGATCTGCAAGCTTCAAAATGGGTTCTGGTAGATCACCAAAATAGGTCCTTGGCAATGGGTAACAAAGAGCTGTCAATTCGGTAACAAGAAACTATCATGGAAACTGGTAGCAATATCTTGCCAGAAAGTGATCCAAATATGATGTGGTCTGAAAGAAAGAAATATGATCAAGTTTTCAAGTAGAATCCAACTCCATAGGATCTGGTGAGCCAAAATGAGGATACAAAGAAAGGAAAATTGAAACTGATGTGAATAGGGACGCTCCTACATCAATAGGATTAGTTAATAATCACATCATAATATGCATCATCATCCATATCTACTCATATAGAAGCATCTTAGGTCAAGCATATCCACATAAGATCATTATGCATCCATCATGATAGTACATGTATACATATAGACATTATAAATATATAAAAGAGCATAAAAATCATCATATATAATCATATCATAAATGTATCTCATCATAAGAATCATAATAGACATGTCATAACTGCATCACATAATACATCATGTAAAATCCATCACATAAACATCATATCATCATATAGAATCATCCCCTCATATAGAATATCATAAGAGCATCACATAAGAAAACATGTATATAATTGCCACCAAGAATCAAGTCATCTCATATATATAATCAAAAAATAATGTGTTAGATACAATGATGCCAAAATCATAAAATACTAGAAGCCTCATCCTCACGACCCATAGGTGTCTACATATCATCATACAAAAATAATACAAAAAATGGACTAGGTGGGGCTATGATGAACTCCCACCCTTGGAACAGGTCAGTCTCAGAGGTATCTGAGCTCCTAGTGGCCCATCCCCTCATATCCCTACTAGTGGTGGTCCTCCTCTATTTTCTCCTAACCTTGTCCCTCTTGATGGAACATATGGTGGACCCATCACTCCCTCGTTCTTCATCCTTTGTCTACAAGACCTCCAATAAGAAGTCTACTAAAATTTCCTAGCCCTTTGTCCTACTAGTACTGCTACCTCATACAGTCATTGTCAATTATATGTTATCTCTAAACATACCCTTATGTAGAACTCTATACTACCCATAACATCACCCTATTGTTCCCTCAGAGCCTTTTATTTCATATCTTCATCCTGAGTATATCTCTAGAGGGCCAAGTCCCTCTTCTGTGTCACATCCTACATGTGCTATCTAAGAGTGGCTATATCTCCCTGAAGGGTGGCTACCTGTGCACCCCAAGCTTGCAACTATACCTATAAGGAAACTATCTACCTATCCCTATAATCTATCTGATGGTATGATGAAAGAATAAATATTTAGTAGAATACTGAGAGGGGGGGGGGTGAATCAATATACTGAAAAACTGATACAAACTCCCAAACTCAAATTCAAACTCACAAAGTAAACTTTCACTTATCAAGATCAATACTCAACATCAACCAACATAAATTGGTTTGAATATTATGACAACTTAACAATAAACAACTTCAATCTTGTAAACATAAAAAATGCTTAATCATATGTCAACATATTCATCTCTCAATGCTTCCAATTATCATGCCTTATCAGAATAGTTAAGTAGTTAATCAAATCAACAAATAAGATCATAACCAAAAAAAGCATTCACCACTTGACACAAATATTTATATGTGGAAAACCCAAATAGGTAAAAACCATAGTGAGATGAGACTCACAAGCATAGCTATCTAATCTTCTGAAGTTTTCCCTGTTAGGAGCCAAGCCTGTTAAAGCTTTTACAATAAGTCCTATTAAAAACTAATTCTAGCTAGGAATCACCTAGTTAAGGGATCTACAAATATGCCTTGATGAAAACCACAATACCCTGTTAGGAGTAACCTCATTGGATGATTTGTGAATCCAAACTAATGGACCATCTTGTTAGAGGATTTAGAAAGTAACCAAGCTTGTTAGAGCTTACCTGGTTAGGGGATTTCAATTTCTGTTGTAATTGTTAGAAAACAACAGGTTTTCTTGATCTGTGTGAATAGCACTACATCTTCTTGATCAGATCCTTCTTAAGCTTCAATCTTCCTTTACTCAAACTACAAATCCATCCACCAATTAGGAAACCACACACTCAACTAGTTTCTGCCAATCTTGTCAATTTCCCAACACTTAACAAAACAATATCATCGACCTTAAATACAAATCAACTAGGTTGGTAACACAAAAAAAACCTAATTCTCATCATCGAGATTACAAAAAAGTTGGTACAATCTTGACCATTAGAAATCATAACAATCTCTTCACATTATTCAAGAAAATTCCAACTGCTTCATCGGACTTTGTAACTCATCACACGATATGCATTAGATGCAATCCACTTTGCTCCTTTCCAAGATAACAAATGCACCAAATCAATCTAAACTAATCCCCATTCAATGATCACATGTGTCTCCATCATTACCATTCAACATTAGATCTTAAACAAACAAACTTGATCGGTTAGGTTTACCAGAAAACAAACTGTAGGGTTTACCGGTTACATAACATAGAAAGGTTTAACCCTTTACACAGATTCAACTTACAAACTACCATATACCAGTTTACTATATCTTCCTCAAGGTTTATCATAGTGGTTACAAGACAATAGAAATAACAACAATAACATTATTAATATTAAAAATATCATTCACTGGTTCAATTGACATCAATGCCAACATATCATTAATGCAATCTATATGCAAAATGGCAACAATCTCCCCCTTTCTCATTAATGGCAATACAAATATCAATGCCTCTGATTGCTGTTGTGATTAGTGAATAGGAATCCTGGTTTACATTACCAAGTATTCACCATGCTTTGTTTGTCTATAGTCTATCACTGGTTCACCTAATCAGACACATAATTCTTCTCCTCAATCACATAATTCTTCTCCCCCTTTGACAGCAATGCCAAATTGAAAGTAAAACATGTAATTCCAAATTCTTATTGTGCATCAACATACTGAAACTTGATGCTCCCCCTGTGGAACATATCCACTTCCAAAAACAATCAATCCTTGTAAGATTTTGCAAGTAATTCAGGTACTGATGCAATCAGAATCATGCTCAACTGACTTCATGAAGAGGGTCAACCCACAACTAACTTCTAAGATACTCAAAAGTGGTCTTAGGCAGAGGTTTGGTAAAGATATCTGCAAGCTACTCCTGGGTAGAAACATGCTCTAAGATAACATATTTACTTTGAAATTTTTCCCTCAAAAAGTGATACTTCAATTCAATGTGCTTAGTCCTTGGGTGCAAAATAGGATTCTTAGAAATATTTATTGCACGTGTTATCACACAAAATCTTTATAGGTTCTAAGATCTTCATCTTAAAACCTTCTAAAATGCGTCTCATCCAAATAGCTTGTGTTCAATTCATGTAAGTTGTTACATACTCAGCTTCAACAGTAGATTTTGAAGTACAACTCTACTTCTTACTACTCCATGAAACTAGCCTTCCTCCTAGAAAGAATGCTCCATCGGTAGTACTCTTCCGGTCATCAATATTTCTTGCCCAATTAACATTAGTGTATGCCTTCAAATCAAAATTGAATCCATATGGATACCATAACCCATAGTCAACTGTACCTTTCAGATATCTAAAACTTATCTTGGTTGCTATCAAATGTGCTTCCTTTGGATTTTTCTGAAATCTAGAAACTATACCAACTGCATGGGCAATATTCGGTCGGCTATGAACAACATAGTGTAATTTACCAATCATTGACCTCTATTCCTTTTCATCTACATACTTAGATGTATCTTCCTTGGAAAATTTACAACCTATAATCATTGGAGTTCGAACTAGTTTATAGTCACTCATGCCAAAAGTCTTCAAAACCTCTACATACTTAGATTGAGTAATGAAAATACCATTCTTCATCTGTTGTATCCGCAAGCTTATGAAATTTTTTATTTCCCCTACTAATGACATCTCAAACTCATTCTTCATTTCATCTACAAATTTGTTGCTCATGACATCATTACCTCCAAATATAATGTCATCAACAAATACTTCACTAATTAGTATTTTATCTCCTTCAGACTTGAGATAAATGTTGTTGTCATCACTGGTTCTTTCAAAGCCTATCTTCATTACATGTGTATGAAGTCGTTCATACCATGCTCTAGGTGAATGCTTTAATCCATTCAAAGCATTATGCAATCTGCATACCATGTCTTCCTTATCTATCAATGCATAACCATCAGGTTGTTCTATATAAACCTCTTCCAATATCCCATTAAAAAATATAGACTTAACATCCATCTGGTATACCTTGAACTTCTTATGGGCTGCAAATGCAAGTAATGTTCTAACTCCTTCTAGTCTTACTACTGGTGCAAAAGTTTCTCCACAATCTTCTCCTTCTTCTTGCACATAACCTTTGTAAACTAATCTTGCCTTATTGCGAACTACAACACAATCTTCATTTAACTTGTTTTTGAACACCCATTTAGTACCTATAACATTCTTGTTTACTGGTCAGGGTACCAGGGTCCAAGTGTTGTTCTTCTCAATTTGATCCAATTCCTCCTCCATTGCTTTCACCCAATGATCATTACTAAATGCCTCCTTAGAACTTCTAGGTTCAATGGTAGAGATCATGCAAGAGTTCTCTCTAATTTTCCTTCTAGTTAGTACTCCAGCATCCTTATCCCCAATAATATGATCAGGATTATGATTTAGTCTAACATATCTAGGAATAACATGATCATTCTCATAAAAGTTCAGCTTCTTCATTGTCTTCCTCCTCTGAATTTATTTGTTTCGGTTGAACAAGTACATCAGGATTTGCTTTACTGGTTTATGATTTAATAGTTTCAAGTTCCAAAAGAAAAATGCAAGGATCTTCATCCTTTCTCTTTGAACTGGTTCCTTCTACAATTTTAGGACTTTCATCTATACGAACATCAACACTCTCAACAATTCTCTATGTCTGGTTGTTGAAGCATTTGTAGGCCTTACTCTTGGTGGAATAACCAAGAAATATGCCTTCATCACTCTTAGCTTCAAACTTGCTTATCTAATCACCTCTTTTGATAAAACATTTACTAGCAAAGATATTAAAATAGCTAACATCAAGTGATCTTCCATACCAGTACTCATAAGGTTTCTTGTCCTTACCTCTTTTCACCAGAACCTGATTCATTGTGTAGACCGTTGTACTTACAGCTTCTCTCCAAAATGTTTTTTCTACATTTTCTTGTATCAACATAGTTCTATTTGCTTAAACTATTGACCAGTTGTTCCTTTCTACTATACTATTTTGTTGTGGTGTCCTTGGTGCAGACAACTACCGCTTGATACCATTCTCATCACAATAATGAGTGAATTCCTTAGAAGTAAATTCACTGCCTTGATCCGTTCTCTGACATTTTATCTTTTTACCACTCTCTTTCTCAGCTAACGCTTTGAATGCCTTGAATTTACCAAAAGCTTCATTCTTATCCTTCAAGAATGTGTCCCACATTATCCTTGAATAATCATCAGTGAAGATCATGAAATATCTATCACCTGAAATGCTTCTAGTTCTTATTGGTCCACATAGATCTGTATGGACCAAATCTAACAAGTGCTCTGCTAAGAAGGACTTGCTCTTGAAAGTTGAAGAAGTCATCTTTCCTAACTGATATTCTTTACAAAGAGCATTAACCAGTTTGTCTAGCTGAGGTAGACCTCTTAGAGTCTTAGACTTGCTCACTTTAACAATGTTATCAAAGTTTACATGACAAAATCTCCTATTCTAAAGCCAGCTATCATCTATTTTTTCTATCAAATAGTTGCTAACTTTAGGATTAAGATGAAATAGATTACCTCTGGTCTGTTTCCCAATTGCATTCAATTCACCTTTGTTGTCAAAGATTTTGCACATACCATTTATAAACTCTAGTGGGTATCCTCTGTCATTAAGTTGTGTTACACTCACAAGATTGTGCTTTAGGCCTTCAACCCAATAGACATTGTCAGTGCTTCTTTTCCCATTAAGAGAAATAACTCCCTTACCTTTAACCATATAGGGTGAGTCATTGCCAAATTTGACAACACCACCATCAAATTCCTTCAAGGAAAGAAATTGCTCTGATCACCGGTCATGTGATGTGAACAACCACTATCAATGATCTAATCATTAGAGTTATCCATCTTGGACACTAGTGATTTTTGATCTGATATTTCTTCCTTAATAGCTACAAACACAATATCTTCACTAGCATCATCATCATATTCTTCATTAGTAATACCATTGTCAATAGATACAAGACAATCTCTCTTTCCTTCACCCTTATACTTCTTAAATTTGTCTCTCTTGTATTCATTTTCACCATTAGGGCAATTAGCTACTATATGACCAATCTCATTGCAAGAAAAACATTTCAATGGTAGCTTACCTCTGTATTTCCTAGTGCCTCTAGCTAGTCCTTTTGCCAACAATGCTTCAAGCTCCACTAAACTATCTTCATCATTAGCATCTCTGTTGGATCTAGATTCATAGCTATGGCCGATATCTCTACTTCTCATAGATAAGTTAGAAACAAAATCTCTAAATACAGATTTTGATTTTTGTACACTATGATCATAGCCATTTAGTTCAAAAGCAGTAAGTTTGAAAATGATAGAGTCAAGAGTTACCTTTGTTTTGTCAATGGATTTCAGATCTTGAATAGCTGCAACTTGGATAGCATAGACTAGTAGCAAGGTTCTCAGTACCTTACTGATCACTGTGGCATCTTCCACTTTCCCTCCTGCACTCTTTATTTCACCAACTATCTCTTTTATCCTTTTACCATACTGTTGGATATTTTCACCTTTAGACATTCTCATGTCATCAAATTTTCCTCTTAAACTCTCCTCTTTGGCAATCTTAACACGTTCATCATTGCTATAAATCTCTTCAAGTTTTTTCCAAACTTCATATGCAGTTTCAAGAACATGAACATCTACATATTCAACATCAAATAGGGAACTGCTAATAGCCTCTAATTCTTGATGATTCTCTTGTTGTTCTTTCTTCTGATCATCAGTCAGAGTTCCAATAGTTACAGTATACTTAGTTTCTATATGATCCCAATACTAACTACCAAGACACTTAATGTAAATCTTCATTCTATGAGCTCAACCTCTTTATCAATCTGTTCCACCTTTCAATCAATCTTCTCCAAAAATCTATAAATTGAGCATTCAATCCTCACAATTACTCTGAATCACAAACTTTGAATCTTTGTGTCACTTGCAAGTTACCAGTGCAATATCTAAGAGCCATCATACCACAGAGAAGAGAAGAGAAATAGAAGTTATACACAGTCATGAAATAGGGATTCTTTAATTGATTTCATTCATAGTTCCTTTTTTGCTTGATTGTGTTAAATAAAATTGGATGTCATTGTCACCTCCTTCCTTTCTCCCAAGACCCCGAAGGCAGGTGGAAAGTTAGTTAATGCAACAGTAGGTCCACCCCAAACACGATAAAAATTATTTACCTTAAGAAAATCAAATATGATTTAATCTAATGCAACCCGATTCACATCCATTTTATAGCCCAAATTTAGGTGTTGAATACGCATGTGCATGTACATTTTAAACACCAAATTGAAATATTAAGGCATGCATGTCAATTTTAACCATTGTTGATTTTAAGCCCAAATCTAAGTGTTATACATGCATGTCAATTTTAGCCAATGTTAATTTTGGAGAAGATTGATTGAAAGGTGGAACGGATTGATCAAGAGATAGAACTTAGGTGAGCTCACATGCTGATTGATAGTTGAACTGCTGACCTGGTGGTGAAATAGAACAAGTGGGTTTTTCAGGCCGCTATATAAATATACTGGTGAGGTGGCTAGAGTGTTGAGTGAAATCGACGTATGTGGGGGCCTTCCCTGCACCAATAAGCTCAACTAACATCTTAAGTGGCTTCCTCTGAGAATCCTTCATTGGATCGGGACCCCTCAAAAACTTATACTACAAACCAATTTAGTAGTCCAAAATCCTACATTCAGTGATTCTGGGAGTGCGGATCGTACCCCATAGATACCCCTCATGTACCTTACATTATGAGATAGAAATCCCTCGGTGATAAGATCTTCAGATCTTGGGGGTAAGAGAGACTGGCATGCCCGAGAAGTGTTTGTCATGGAGTGGAGCTAGTGCTACCAGACTCTCTATCTGTTTGTCTTGTTTTGTTATTTTGTTGCGGGGGCCTCATTGAATGGTTTCCACTTTTCAGCCCAAGATTGTATTTTGTTCTTTTATATGTATCGTTGTATCAAACCAATATTGAGTTAGTTCTTTGGGCTATTTCAGGCCCTATCCCGCATATCTCTGAATTCTCTAAGATTGTTTGAAAAACTAGTTCAGTCAGCTATATCTACCTCCAAACAATTGTTCTCAGACTTGGAAAACCACAAAACTTGTCCTACACACAAAATCAAGCAAAATAGGAACTATAAATGAAATCAATTAAAGACTCCCTATTCTGTGACTGTGTATATCTTCCATTGCTCTTCTCTTCTCTATGGTATGATGGCTCTCAGATATTGCGCTGGTAACCTGCAAGTGACACAAATATTCAAAGTTCGTGATTCAAAGGAATTGTGAGGATTGAATGCTCAATTTATATATTTTTGAAGAAGATTGATTGAAAGGTGGAACATATTGATCAAGAGGTGGAACTCATGTGAGCTCACATATTGATTGATAGTTGAACTGTTGACTTGGTGATGAAACATAATAGATTGAATAGATTAAAGGAGTCAACTGATTGAGAAAAAGCTAACTGAGGGAAGAAAAAGGATGATTGGAGGAAATAAAGAAGATGACAAAGAGAACTAGAAGATGAAAATAGAGACTCGAGAGATAAATGATTTAATTAATTAATTTAGCATGTGCTTGCATTTAGAATTAGATTTTCAATATAATCTTTGCATGAGAATTTAATTCAAATATTGAATTTATTTAATTCAATTTAGTATTTGAATATATTTAGAACTTGACTTTGATTTTCAATTTGGTTTTTGAAATCATGCACATGTAATTGAATTTGGAAGAAATTAGAAGAATATGAAATTAAATGAAATTAGAATTTGGGGATTTGGAATTGAAGGATTAATAAGTTAATTAAATAATTTAAAGAAACTATTTAATTATTTAGAAATGGATCTTAATTAAATAATAAAGATTATTTTAATTTAAAGGATTTAATCATAATTAATTAAATAATAAATATTTGATTAATATTTAGAAAAGGGTTAATGATTAGATGATTAAAGATATAAATTAAGAATAGAATTATTTAAATAATAAAGATTATTTAAATTGGGGAATTAATCATAATTAATTAAATAATAAATATTTAATTAACATTAGAAAATGGTTAAAATGATTAAATGATGATAGAAATAGAAAATAGAATAATTAGTAAGATGGTGAGGAAATATGAATTTAGAAGAATATGATTAATTAACTTAATTAAATAATTAAATAATTATTTAATCAATTAGATGAATAATTAGTACATGATCAATGAGACATTTTTAGTCTACATTTTCCCCTCTTTGAGACAATGTCAAAATGACGTTGTTTTAAAGAAAACGAAAAATTTCTTGCCCCAGTATGCGCCAGTGATACTTAGGGTGTAATGCCCCCTCCAGAGATTGTTTATACATTAAAGATATGAATGATCTCTCAAAAAAAGAAGAATGTGAGATGAAAGAATAGTTAGTTGATTAGAGATAGAGATAGGTGATGTGAAGATGGTATTGAGATAGAATATGAGAGAATGAACCTTCGAAGGAAATAGAATAATGTTAGATGAGAAAATGACTTACAAAGAGATGATGAGAAAAGAATCAACAAACTAGCAATAAGAAGATGAGATGAGAATGAGAATGATTGAATCACGAACCTATGTCATTATTTATTTTATTGTGCAATATATATTCATCAATGAGCCTTATTATTGAACAATGGAGCTTAGCACATCAGGGTATAAGGAACCAAGATGTAAAGATATCTCATTGAAGAAACAAATAGATAGTAGACAACAAGTAAACAAAGAAAAAGATAATGCCCATCATAGCTCCTCTAGTCACTTTTAGACATCCCTGAGTAGCATAGGAACATAATCTGTCACCAAATGATAAAAGATAAAGACTGACCCAGACAAAATTCAGCAGCTATACTGACCTTGTGACTTTGTTCTCAGTTGCTTGTGTTAGGATTCTCACAGATACTGAGAGGGGGGGGTGAATCAGTATCTAACCGGTTATAATATTTTCTTGACATAAAACATGTAAAGCATATTAATATTGTATACTGGTAAACAAGAAATAATGCAGTAAGCAAAGATAACAGCAACCACATGAGAAACACACCATAACACAGTAGTTTAATGAGGAAACTCGGTGTGGGAAAAACCTCGGTGGGATTTGTGACCCGCAATATTCACTTACTAGCCAATAAGAGAATATTACTACTACAAGAGGGGCCTGCACATGCAGGAAGGCCAAGTGTCTAGAGCTCACTGCTCAATTACAAAATGGGAAGTCTCACTGACTTACAAAATGGATTATATAAATCCAATGTCTTGTACTACTTCAAAATAACATCTACTATGCCAAATCCAGTACCGTTTTATAGCTCTACTTCATACATAAACCCTTAACCTATAATTCACATAATAGGTCTGCCTTATTTTGCCTAATTACATTCCTTCGTACTTACATATTTGTTCTACAATGATCTCTTATATATATGAGTCATTTTACAATTTTCCAAGTCGGCTTACAATGATTTTACAATAATAAACAAAATAAATTGCAAACAAAATTCCTATCGGCTTTTGTGTCAGTATGCTTCCTTTCACTACCGGTGCCGGTGGTCTGTGTGCCAGTGTAGAATTAGACTTTGCTAGTGCTGGTGGATTGCCTTGCCAGTGTCATAGGATTGTAAGGTTGCCATCAATGACAAAACCTTCAATCACCTACAATGTCTCATTGGAGTGTGCATTTGCCAACAATCTCCCCCTTTGGCATTGATGGCAACACTCATGAGAAAAATTCAGAAGTGTATCCAAAAATTGTTACCAAAAATGTGTGCTCCCCCTGAGCAGATGATCCTTAAGTTATTTGATTTTTCTCATACCACTACTCTCCCTTTGACATCAATGACAAAGGTTGTCAAAGTGTCAATTGAGTGTGGTTTCCAGCTTCATCCTTGTAACCGGTTGGTTACAATTTGAAAATGACCTGCCAAAACTAGATTCAAGCTCTCAATGAACTTTTTGTCATCTTTTATTGTGGCCTCTGTCCTTTGAACTGTACCAATGAGGTTTTGCATTTTCTCTGTCGGTGTTTTCTGTCCTTGAACCAAGGCATTAGATATTTCTTTCTTTAAGGTGGTGAGGTAGTCCAGTTGTGGACTTAGTCTCCATTTAAGATCCTTAGCTTTACCTTTTATTCTTTCCTTTTCTCTTTCTAGCTTATCTAGTTCTTCCATGAAACCTGTTATCTTCTGCTCAAAAACTGATAATGAATCAGATGAGTTAATGAAATTGTCAGCTAGTTGATTTATTTCCTCCTGTATCTTGATGATTATCTTGTCCATATGAACTGTCAAAAAGTTAGTCTTACAAGCATCTCTGTATAGAGTTTTGAATTCCTTTAATGTGCTACATAATTCCGGTAGAAGTGTGTCAAACTGCCTTGTACACTTCTTTATTTCTTCCTCAAGGAATTTGTGTTTTTCCTTCTCTAATCTCTCCTTGAATGCTTCCTGTTTTATTTGTTCAACTGTCACAGTGTTTTCAGTAATATACTTAGACAAACTATCAAGTTGACTCAGAGAATCTTTATTATCTACATTACATTTTGGAGCTATTATCTTCAGAATTGGAATTGTATCATCTATAGCCTTGTATGCTTGTGAGCTACAATCTGTTATTTTCTTTAAGGAGTCCAAAAGAACTTCTGTTACATTAGTTGATTTGAATCCTGCAGTTGAAGTGCCAACACTCTGTATCCCGCCGGTGGGAGCAATATCCTTGCTTGTGGTGACCTGTGGTAGGTCAGTTTGTGTTTCCATTTCCTTAAGAAAAGGTTTGTCTTGCTCATTTGATGCTAGTGGTACTAACTCTATGTGAACCTATTGCTGTGATGGAGCCTGTTGCTCTGCTTGTTGTTTTGTGTTACCATCTATTAGTTTACCTTCTGTGTTATCTGTTACCAGTGCCTCACTAGCCATATCTGTCTTTCCAGTTGTGTCCTTATCTATCACAATGTTAACTTTTTGAGTATCAATGTCAACTGTGTATAACACCTCAGAGTTTGGATTAGTGTCCTCTTGTGTTATCTCCATACTCTCATTAGCCGGTTGACTTTCAGTTGTAACTACCGGTGGAGTATTCAAAGGCAGTGGGGATAAGTTGTCTTTTATTTTTATGCTTAGAGGTCCACCAACCTTTCCTTTACCCTTATCCTTATCTTTCTGATATACTTTGATATGTTTAGGATTTCTATACTCTTCTTGCTTTTCTTTCTCAATAAGGAATATGTCCCATGCATTAGCAGTTTCCTCTACAACCTCATTTACTCTACCAACCATAAGTGCTACATGTCAGTGTGCAGTTGAGAATACTGTCGGGTTAGCCTCTGAGATCATATCATCTATCTCCTTTGGTGAGTTAATAGGATAAACAACAAGTAGTTTCTCAATTTTTATTTTCTTGTCAAGCTCTACAATAGCTTGCCTTCTAGCTTCAAGTCTCTTAAATAGTTATACCGGTAATTCATCTACAACTTGTATCAAGAATTTCTTATAGATATCCAAGTGTAGAATTACACCGTTTTCAACTTTCTCCTTGTCATCAAGTGATAATGTATCATATAATTTGTTGATGTTTTTCAGCTATCCATCCTTTGTTATTTCATCTAGTAGTTTGTCAATTGGAGCAATGTTTTGTTGAGCCTTTTTCTTCTTTGGAGTTGTCTTCTTAGTCGGGGGCCTTACTACTTGTTGTTTTTGTCTGGTTCTTCTAGGCGAAGGTTTGGATACTAGTGAAGGTTCTCTTTTCCTCACAACTCTTTTAAATGCAATTGGCATGTCACTTTCCAAAGAAGTTGCTACCAGTGAAAGGTGAGTTTCTGGCTGTTGTGCTTGTAACTCATCTTCAGTGATACCGGTTTGTTTAAGTACATCTTCTTTGATAGCCTTTGCTTGCCTAGATCCTCTTCTTATTGTTGCTTCTACCTTCTTTACTCTTTTCTTTGATTGAATTTGATTCTCAATAGTCTCATCATTGCCAAATACCTCTTCTTTTGGTTCCTTAGGTGCTTCCAGAAGGGCTTTTGCATATGTTTCAATTATGTTGTCATTAGTCTCATAAACCATTTCAATAACCCAAATGGTTATTGGGACAAATGCCTCCATCCAAATCTCATCCTTGTTATGCCTCCATCCAAATCTCATCCTTCTTAATAACAAAGCATATGTCATCCTTATACTTATCTACAATTGCTTGTGAAAGTTTGACTCTAGTATTCATCCAGGCCTTTAATGCCTGAAAGTATTCATTTATATTCTTTTCTCTATTTTCACCCATGTTGTGCAGTAAATCAGACAGTTGTTTGCCTACCGATATGTCAAAACCTAAATTTTTGTTGCCACTACTGAGAACCTATTTTGTTATGTGCAGCATTAAGCAGACAAGTAGGTTACCAAATCTAAATGTCCCCTTTTTGTCTTTCTTGTTTTTTCCAAGATTATTAATCAGTTCATCCTTCAACCATTCACACACATCTATTTTTGCATTATCCTTGATCATATCATGAACACTCTTTATGCATAAGCTAGAAACTGAGTTTAACCTATTTTCATGTGTTGTTTTATACCCTAAAATCATGCTAATGAATCTGACATTGATGTCGGTTACATCATTCACTCTTAAAGATCTCTTGTTAGATGTTGCACCTGTTAGGTTAGTCACTAGGTCATTTGAGACCTTCTTTGTTTTATTAGGTCTGTTACCGGTGGAGGGTAACCCTGTTACAGCCTTTACTACCTCTTTAGTTATTTTGTGAACTGAGTCTAACTAGAAAAATTCACCATGAACCTTTCTTAAAACTATCCTTATAATATCCTTAGGGAATTCCAAAATACTGAGGATTTTAGTGAATCCTAGTGTTTCGATTATTTTGTGTTCAGGTTTCACACTACTGGAATCATCACAAATTACAGTCTTATACATGTTCTTAATTTCCTCATCACCTAATTCTTCTATGTGACAATGAATGTACATTCTAGGGTCTTCTGCAAAAACTATTCCTTTGGGAATTTGAGAAAATGCACCAACATTATCATCCTTCTTAGCTATTTTAGGAACTAACTGAAATACGGGCCTAGGGCATTTGATTACTTCGACTATAGTAGGATTTGCTATGAATTCAAGTATAGAAGAAGATGCCATGATTATAAATACCTTTCTCTACCTTAGGAATGATTGATTGCTGAATTGCTTTACTACTTTGCTCGAAATGTCTTTGCTCAGATTTTTCGCACTCTTCGAATGTTTGAATGCTCGATGAAGTAGAATGGAGCCAAAAAATTGATTTATAATGTTAATTTTGCTAACCACCATATTTAATGCTTGCTGGTTAAGTAACCACTTAACTTATCTACCAGTATAGAAGTAATTTCAACTTCTCACCATCAACTGAGGGAATATCAGCATGTTTCACATCTAATTGCCAAACCCTCAAAGAAATTTTCTTCAGTTAGATGAAGACTCTCCTACTGGTGGAGTGTTACTTTCTTCTGCCAGTGGAGTGTTACTCTATTCTGTTGGTGGAGGAGTATTCCTATCAACATTTAGTTCTGATTTCCTGATCCATTGTTTTGAGAATTCTTGCTTTACTTCTTCAACTTTTTCTTTACCTTTCAAACTAGCACCATTGTTGTTTACCGGTGAGGACTTGCTTCTACAAAATTTAGCAATATGTCCAATTTTGTTATAGGCATAACAAGTCACATTATTTTTCTGAATAGCTTTCCCATAACCTATGTCGGTTTGTGTTCTACATTGATTAGATAAGTGTCCAAATCTTCCACAAACATAACATCTCACATTCATTATGCAATTTTTAGAATTATGACCAATTTTGTTGCATTTTGAACATTGACCGGTGGGTGTATTGGTATTCTGATAATTTCTAGATCTACATTGATTTTCTCTATGACCATACTTGTTACAATTAAAGAATTTGCCATTAAATTTATAAGCAGTAGGTTGTCTTACTGGTTTGCCTTGATCCTGTGTGTTTACAGTACCGGAGCTTTCACCAGCTTCAAAGCCAAGACCATTAGTGTCACCATTAGGTTTCTAATTTTTCAACAAGTCACCAAGTTCTTTTGAGCTTTTCTTGAATTTTTCTTTATGTTGATTTGCAGTAGCCAGTTCTCCTTCCAAGATACCTTTTTGTCTCATGAGTTCATTTGAGTCATTCTATGCATGCATCAGATCTATCTTCACTATATCATTTTCATAACTAAGTCTTGTGTTTTCATTTGTAACATCATTCAGTCTTCTAGTCAAGTCTTCTTCATTCTTCTTTCTATCTTCAAATTCTTTACAAAATCTCATAGTCATATCCTGCATCTCATTCTTTGTTGTCATGTTTTCTTGTTTTAGCTTATTCATCAAATCACTAAGAGTTTCCTTTTCATCATTCTCATTTGCATCTTTTCACAAAGTTCTCTTCTCTTGTTTCTTGAAATGGTAAGATTTTCTTGAAGTGCTTGAATAATATCCTATGCAGCTTTTAGATCATCTTCAAGTTTGATATTTTTCAATTTTTTTGAATCATAGTCTGAGAGAGCTCCTTCTAATTGCTTCATCAAGTTTTCCATCTCTACCGGTGTCAAGATCTTCCTCAAGCTGTTAGGCTTCTGAAAATAGAGGACCAAGCTCTAATACCAATTGTTAGGATTCCCACAGATACTGAGAGGGGGGGTGAATCAATATCTAACCGGTTATAATATTTTCTTGACTTTAAACATGTAAAGCATATTAATATTGTATACCGGTAAACAAGAAATAATGCAGTAAGCAAAGATAACAACAACTACATGAGAAACACACCATAACATAGTAGTTTAATGAGGAAACCCGGTGTGGGAAAAACCTCGGTGGGATTTGTGACCCACAATATTCACTTACTACCCAATAAGAGAATATTACTACTACAAGAGGGGCCTGCACATGCAGGAAGGCCAAGTACCTAGAGCTCACTGCTCAATTACAAAATGGGAAGTCTCACTGACTTACAAAATGGATTATATAAATCCAATGTCTTGTACTACTTCAAAATAGCATCTACTATGCCAGATCCAGTACCAATTTATAGCTCTGCTTCATACATAAACCCTTAACCTATAATTCACATAATAGGTCTGCCTTATTTCGCCTAATTACATTCCTTCATACTTACATATTTGTTCTACAATGATCTCTTATATATATGATTCATTTTACAATTTGCCATTTTGGCTTACAATGATTTTACAATAATAAACAAAATAAATTACAAACAAAATTCCTATCGGCTTCTATGTCGATATGCTTCCTTTCACTATCGGTGCCAGTGGTTTGTGTGCCGGTGTAGAATCTGACTTTGTTGGTGCTGATGGATTGCCTTGCTGGTGTCATAGGATTGTAAGGTTGCCATCAATGACAAAACCTTCAATCACCTATAATGTCTCATTGGAGTGTGTATTTGCCAATAGCTTGATGTGATGGTTGATAATGTCTGATCTTAGAAAGTTGCGGACCCCGTTTAAGACTGACCTGTTTGATTTCGAGTGTATCCTCTTCCGTTTAATACAAGATAATGATCACTTTGATATGGATATGATATGATTGATAAGACAGTTTGATGAGTTGATTGCAGATGTTTGACTGGATAGTCGTATCTTTTGTT
Source organism: Cryptomeria japonica (assembly GCF_030272615.1). Lineage (NCBI taxonomy): Eukaryota > Viridiplantae > Streptophyta > Pinopsida > Cupressales > Cupressaceae > Cryptomeria > Cryptomeria japonica. Next base: position 435,218,695 of record NC_081412.1, on the reverse strand, counting down.
AACTTCGTGCGAAGTGTTTGTTGGATATTTGCTAGGGTATTTGTTTCTCGCGAGACATTTTATTGCAAGTTTTTCTGATTGATTGATATTCAATTTTTAGTTCTTTTCCAAGAGCTTTTTCGATGTTTTTGGATTATGTAGATCAATATTTGAATATTTTTGATTGATTTTTTCAGGACATTTTGCAGTTGTTTATGGTATTTTTTTTGGTTTTTTACTATTTTGGGATTTTAAGTTTTTCAATGTTTTTTGGATTTTAAGTTTTTTCAATGTTTTTGGATTTTGAGTTTTTCATTGTTTTTGGATTTTAATTTTTTCAATGTTTTTGGATTTTGAGTTTTTCATTGTTTTTCGATTTTGTTGAAGGACGTTATATGATTTTTAATGATTTTTTCAAGACTTTATATGATTTTTAGGATTTTTTTAGTTATGCCCCTAGTGTGCAGACCTGTATGACATGATGATCTACAGAATGCATGTGGAGACAAATGAATTTTTGAAATGACCTATGTTAATGCAATATGCATGATGTAGATGCCTTTCCTATTTGAACAAGGTTGAGTGTGTTTGTTTTAGCATTTATAATACACCAATTGAAATGGAGGTGCAAAATATTTCATAGATAAGTAGTCAATCGATCCCTAAGGCCCTTTGGAACATTCAACTCAACACACTTAGTGACTAGGATTTACAAATGGAGATGCAGAAAAATTCTCCATTGGTTCTTGAAACTTTGATCTTCTTTTGCCCATGTGTGTGCAGATGAGTTGATTCTTGCTCTTGTGTTCACTAAATATCCTTAACATCCTATATTACTATCTACCTGGATTATCCTAACTTCAAAAGCATCGTGAATAGAGCCTCACTGCCAGCAAGCCTTGAGAGATCCGACGAGGTTATAGACTATAATTTCTCAAATATTTCTCCATTGCCTGTAGGCATTCATAGCCCTGATGGAGTTACTTGCATGTTCCCATAGTCAAGTTTTTTATCACACTCGTATGTGTGATATTTCAGTTATATATCATTGCTCTTTTGCCTTGAGATGAATATTTGGCATTGCATTTTTTCTTTTTCTTTTCTTGCCTTGACTTGTACGTAATGAAACTTACTTGGGTGTGACAATTACAGTGGCGCTGAAGTAGAATTTTAGATTTTTCACTATTCATATGATCAACTAGGTGTCTAGAATGAATTAGAGATCTTCTTGATATGCTTGAGATATAGAAATTGATAGATTTTGGGTTAACAAGTCTCAAATAGTGAAATTGCTACCCAACCATAAGTAAAGGGTCATCACAGGGTGATGTTGAAAATGAATGACCTTAAGATCTCAAAGACTTCATGTCTAAATATCCAAGAAAGGACATTAGCTTTGTCTATCTTAGATGCAAACAAATGACAAACTTAGACAGTTGCCTTGTTTTATTATTGATGCTGATATATGAAAATGCAAAAATTTTGTGAATGCAATATATTTGAAAAAGAAACTATATGTGATACAATGTTTTAAATAAAATGAGATGCAATACGAAAAGTGAAACCTAAACTAATCTAGCCCTTAGATATAATATCTTTTAAGGTGCATGTTGTTCATAGGATCAGAGAGTTTTGTGTAGGTAGTTCATTGGTTTTTGTTTGAAGAGTTGGATAAAAATGTCTTTTCCAATACGATATAAGGACTCCGCTAAGTGTATACGTTCAGCATCTCTAATGTCGATTTCTTTAGTTTTTGGATTTTGTGGACCATCAGAGGGAAACCCAGCTCTAGAACCCCTGAATTCACCTATAGCATTATCATTTTCAAAGCAATCCAATCGTGGTAGATTCTCTTGGGCCTGGTCTTTGAAGTGTGGGTATATGAGACAAATTGATTCTAGTTCTAAAGTTGTGACATTAGCGGGTGTTATGCTTGTTTTTGTCCCTACATTAGCATTTGATAATGGCACACATACAATTGTTGACAAGTTGCTCTATGTAGTATGATCTGGATTGGTGATTTCATTGGTAAGGGGTTCATGAATAACTTGTGTAGAGGGATTGGGATCACTAGGAGAAATGGGAAGTTTGTTTGAGAGGGAATATTGTGAAGAATGTGGAGGATTATGACATGGAGATGAAGGGATGAAGGGATCTTGATTAGGATTTGGAGAAATAATGGAATCTTGTTTAGGACATGAAGGTAATGGTATGATTTGATCCTAGTTTGTAAAGGGATTATTAGGGAGGATGGGAGGGATGTCTTGATCTTGCTTAGGAGGTGGATGTTAAATGGGACTTGAAAGGACACTTTGTTCTTGAGATGGAAGGGTTTGATTATGAATGGAATAGAAAAGAGCAAGGGGATCATCATAAGATTATTGGTTGGTGGGATCTTGATCAAAAATTGGGTAAGATGAAAGTGGTTGTTCTTGATCTTTATTTGTTTTAGGGTTCATTTCTTCTAATTTTGGATCATCCTCTTGACACGGGGAAGGATTTTGGAAATGCATGGGAGATTGTTGGAATGTTTCAACATTTTGGCCTAACGAAGAAGGATTTGAATGAGATCCTTTGAATGATGACTTGAATTAGATTGGATTTGTACGATGGATAGCCATTGAGAGGTTGTGTTATTAGATAGAGATGGCATGGATTGGTCTTGTGTGACTTTAGGGGATGATGAAATGGTGGATAGATATGGTTGATTTGGGATTTGGTTGTAAGGGATTTGATTTTGGTTGAAAGGAGCATGATTTTGGGTGAAAGATATTTGATTTTGGTTGAATGAATTTTGATTTGGACTTTAGTTGAAAGGGGTTTGATTTTGGTTGAAAGAGGTTTGAATGTTGGGTTGGTGTAAATTTTGATTTGGACTTTGGTTGAATGGGGTTTGATTTTGGTTGAAAGGGGTACTTTGAATGTTGGGTTGGTGTGATTGATATAGTGGGTTTAAAGAAAAAGAAGGTTTATGTGACTCTAATGTTGGTTGAACTGGGGTAGGAACGATTTTGTTGAAGGAAGAAGGTTGGCATGTTTGAATGGTCTCACAAGAATAAGAAGGTTGGTCTGAAACTGATCCCCTCATGGCCATTACTTATGTCATCATTTTTTCTAACTAGCCCCTATGGTTGTTAGGACTAGTCATGTCAGTCACTTGTTGTTGAAAAGTATTGATTTGTTGAGGTAAGGTTTCTATGGATGGTGATGGAATAGGAATGGAAGGGATGAATCTTCCACCTTCTTTATGAAATGTATAATGCCAATCCATGATGTTTGCTTGTTTGGTTTGGACCTAGGATCACAACATGTAAGATATTTTCTCCATTTCTCTGAACGTGACAATGTTTGATTGAACTTGACCAACTTGTTTGAGTTGAGGCTGGGTTTAATTGATCCTCTGCTTGTGTTTTGGACATTTGGGGTATGATTTTCTAAGATGATTATGCAACTGATGACGGACTAAGACAAACTTACATGACGTCTAGACAAGGACATATATGAGGATGATAATGCAGACATGAAATGAGGACTATGCAACGACTATGGATGATAATGAGGATGTAAATGATGACTATGCAAGGACTTGGGATGATAATGAGGATGTAAATGGGGACCATGCAAGGATTTATGATGATAGTAAGGATGTAAGTGAAGACCTATGCAAGGAGTTAGGATGATAGTAAGGACGTAAGTAAGGACTATGCAGGTACTTTCTAGGATCACAAGTGTGTAAAACTTTGAGTTTTTGGTTTCAAAAATGGACTTTGTTTTTAGTAATTCTGTGTGTAGGACAATTTTTGTGCTTTTCCAAGTCTGAGAAAAATTGTCTGGAGGTAGATATAGCTGACTGAACTGGTTTTTCAAACAATCTCAGAGAATTCAGAGATACACAGGATAGGGCCTGAAATAGCTCAAAGAACTGACTCAATATTGGTCTGATACAATGATACATATAAGAGCACAAAATACAGTCTTAGGCTGGAAAGTGGACACCATTCAATGAGGCCTCGACAACAAAATACTGAAACAAGATGGATAGATAAAAAGTCTGGCAGCATTGGCTCCACACCACGACACACACTTCTCGAGCATGCCAGTCTCTCTTACCCCAAAGATCCGAAGATCTTATCATTGAGGGATTTCTATCTCATAATGTAAGGTACATGAGGGGTATCTATGGGGTACAATCCGCACTTCCAGAATCACTGAATGTAGGATTTTGGGCTACTAAATTGGTTCGTAATATAAGGTTTTGAGGGGTCCTGATACAATGATGGATTCTAAGAGCAAGCCACTTAAGACTTTAGTTGAGCTTATCAGTGTAGGGAAGGCCCCCACATACGTCAAATTCACTCAACACTCTAGCCGTCTGACCAGTATATTTATATAGCGGCTCAAAAAACCCGCTCGAGAGTATGCTGGGAGAGATGATATCCCAACGCATCCAAATTTGAAGTACCTCTGTGGGGTGATGAAATCCCCAGTCAAAGATACCCCTCACTATGTGGAATAAAATAAAATTGGATGTCATTGTCACCTCCTTCCTTTCTCCCAAGACCTCGAAGTTGGGTGGAAAGTTAGTTAATGCAATAGTAGGTCCATTCCAAACACGATAAAAATTATTTACCTTAAGAAAATCAAATATGATTTAATCTAATGTAGTCTGATTCACGTCCATTTTATATCCCAAATTTAGGTGTTCAATATGCATGTGCATGTCCATTTTAAACATCAAATTGAAATATGAAGGCATGCATGTGAATTTTGACCATTGTTGATTTTAAGCCCAAATCAAAGTGTTATACATGCATGTCAATTTTAGCCACTATTAATTTTAAGCAACAAAAGACGAAGTGTGAAATTATGCATGCATGTCCATTTTAACTATTGTTGATTTTAAGCACCAAAAGATGAAGTGTGAGATTATGAGTGAAATTGTGTTGGCATTTGGCATTATAACAAACATGGAGAGATTGTTGGCATTTCAATAAGGATATTGAGAAGGTTGTTGATGATTATGGATATAACCGATTAAGGATATTTACTGTCTTAATATTATTATTTTGTCATTGATGTCAAGAAATTGATTTTCTAATTCAGTATGGTGTTGCCATATCTTGAGAAGTATGATTTGATGAGTATAAAGAAGTCGATAAAAGACACTGAAAGAATATGATGAATAAGGGGAGGAATAAGTTATTCAATGGGCAACTATTATCGAGTTAGACAATGATGAGATCACGATGTTTAGATTGTTTTGATATCATACATATGTTATTAATTGTAATTTTAATACTATACTATGTTACCGAGCAAAGAACCTAGTCGGTAAACCCTAAGGTTATTGCTATCGGTTAATGAAGGCGGAATGTCTACCAAGTGAAGTTTAGTATTTACCGAGTTGCAACCGAGTAATAACAGAATACATTGAATGAATAAAAGCATTATTTAATGAAGGAAGTTGATGAGCTGGCTATGATTAAATGATTGATATGCCATGAATGAAGTTTGTTAAAGAATCTATGGCAAAGGAAAATCGTCAGGAAGCTCTACAGCTAAGATTGAACCGCAATACCCTAGCACAAGTTCCAAGAAATGTATGCAAGTTCCTAGGCAGGGTAAAACATTTTTAGATCAAAGGATGCATTGAACCTGGTCAAAGTTTGAAGATATGATGGCTATGATTGATCAGGGGAAATGTGATCAAGGAGATTAAGCGGTTAGCTATTGTTTATAAATAAGGAACTGTTGATAAACAATGTATGCGAGCAAGTGTATGCACAGGGATGCTACATAGCGATTACTGAGCACAAAAGCTTGAAGACCTATTTTGAATAACAGAGTATAGAGCCTAGCAAATGGACAAGATTAGTTCTATGTCTATATTGTATTGAGAAAATAAGAATCTGCTTTAGCATTTTAGATGTGAAGTTGCAGATAGATTTTTATTACTATTATTTAGTAAAGTGATAGAAAATCTCTTAACCGAGTGGACTTAATAGTCTTATTTGTAAAACCCTCTAGCAAGGAGACATTCTGATTGAGTGTTTGAAATCCTTTAACAAGGTCACTTCTAACAAGGTGAAGATCCTAACAGATCTGAGGGAAATCCCTTAACTGGGTCACATCTAGCAATGTGTTTGTAATCTTTAACATGATTTACTTTTAACCGAGCATACTCTAGAAGAGTATATTTCTTAGTGGGTCCGAAATCCCACAATGATTTTCCCCTATTTGGGTTTCCATGTTAAATCTAGTGTAATGAGAGTTATGATGTTTATATGCTTTTGAGTTTGCATGTTTAGCAGTTTTGGTTATATTACTGATGTATAGGTTACTGAGGTTGAATCTGATGTTTTTATGGAAGATTAAGTTTGTATGCTTCACCCTCCCTCTCATCTTATTAGTTTGGCATCTGTACTTAACATTAAGTATCAGAACTATCAAATTGATCTAATACTAATCTGATCCTTTCTGTAAATTGGCCACAAGTTGCAAACAAATGATTAGTAGTAAAATCAAAACAATAGAAGATAGAAAATAAAAAATTGATAGAATCGAATGTGTGACAATACTTGCATGGTTGCGTGACATTGATAGACCCGATGCATGAACATAACATAGCAAATGCATAGTTCTGATAGCTCGAATATGTGATAATAACATATCAATTGCATAATCCAAATAGGACGATTGCATGACAGACATGTAGATAACACAAAAAAATAAAAAATTAAGCTTAACCCGATCAGAAACCTAGAAAACCAATTATGAGGCCCTAGCCAAATCTCTCATCATCCATTCAATATTGATTAAATCATATTTAACTTGATATGAAAGAACTAAGCTGTTATATCTATCAAAGGTTGGTTGATCTTCCCAATCTTGTATCTTCTTTTCTGCTTGGAGAACCCTTTGATAGCATTTGGCCTGTCTTCTTTGTTCCTTTGTCCTTCTCGCTCTTGAGATCCTAAATTGTACCTTTTGTGCCATAAATTGTTATAATAAAATTATGCAATATAAATAATCCATTTCCTGATTTACTCAATTTTAGACAGAATTAAACAGATCAAAGAACATAAAGGATATACAAATAAAAATAGCAGAACAACAATTTTGTGCGAATGCGTGATCTAGAAAGGGTGATTGTGTGATCTGGAAAGGGCGATTGCATGACCCTGTCAGGTCGAATGCATGACCTTGAAGGGTCGAATGCATAGCACTGTCTATGTGATTGTGTGATGAAAAATATGTTGTCAAAATCCATGCAAAATCTGTAAAAAAATGAAAAAATCTGTATGACCTGCAAAAATTACACAGAGAACAGAGAAGGTAAATTAGTTGTGCTTCATGTCGGGTTCACCAAAATGGTGTGCATGTAAAATTCATCTTAATAAAATATCAATTAGAATCAAAGGGAAATCATGAATCCCTATCCAATCAAAGAATTATAACAAACACACAATGAAATAACACAATCAAGCAAAATAGGAACTATAAATGAAATCAATTAAAGACTCCCTATTTCGTGACTGCGTATAACTTCCATTTATCTTCTCTTCTCTGTGGAATGATGGCTCTCAGATATTGTGATGGTAGCCTGCAAGTGACACAAAGATTCAAAGTTCGTGATTCAGAGGAATTGTGAGGATTGAATGCTCAATTTCTTAATTTTTGGAGAAGATTGATTGAATGGTGGAACAGATTGATCAAGAGGTGGAACTCAGGTGAGCTCACATGTTGATTGATAGTTGAATTGCTGACCTGGTGGTGAAACAGAATAGATTGAATAGATTAAAGGAGTCAACTGATTGATAAAAAGCTAACTGAGGGAAGAAAAATGATGATTGGAGGAAATAAAGAAGATGACAAAGAGAACTAGAAGATGAAAATACAGACAGGAGAGATAAATGATTTAATTAATTAATTTAGCATGTGCTTGCATTTAGACTTAGATTTTCAATTTAATCTTTACATGAGATTTTAATTAAAATATTGAATTTATTTAATTCAATTTAGTATTTGAATATATTTAGAACTTGACTTTGATTTTCAATTTGGTTTTTGAAATCATGCACATGTAATTGAATTTGGAAGAAACTAGAAGAATATGAAATTAAATGAAATTAGAATTTGGGGATTTGGAATTGAAGAATTAATTAGTTAATTAAATAATTTAAAGAAACTATTTAATTATTTAGAAATGGATCTTAATTAAATAATAAATATTTAATTAATATTTAGAAAAGGGCTAATGATTAGATGATTAGAGATAGAAATTAAGAATAGAATTATTTAAATAATAAATATTATTAAAATTGGGGAATTAATCGAAATTAATTAAATATTAAATATTTAATTAACATTAGAAAAGGGTTTAAATGATTAAATGGTGATAGAAATAGAAAATAGAATAATTAGTAAGATGGTGAGGAAATATGAATTTAGAAGAATATGATTAATTAACTTAATTAAATAATTAAAGAATTATTTAATCAATTAGACGAATAATTAGTACATGATCAATGAGACATTTTTAGGTGTCTACAATAACTCATGTGCCATACTATCTAGACATGCGAATCCTACTATCACCCCATTTTTAGGTGACCACTAGTAATGTCTTCCTATATTGAGAACCATTATATCTACATCAATGACAACCAGTGTTATATATTGAGAACTAACATTCTCCATTATATTGACATCAATAACAACCATTATGATGACATTAATTACAACCAACACAATCATCAACATCATATTTGCAACAAAAAGATCTATCCCAATAGGAGCCTAGTTTGTGATCATGGATCCTCATGAGTTACATTGATATTATTTCATTTATTACTTCTTTCCATATTTGGTCTCCAATATTGTTTATCATAGTCATAACATAATCTAATTGATTATTTTCATGTTAAAGTTCTATAATTTTCTCTTTTAAGTCTTTTGATCTTGTAATCACAACAAATGATTGTAAAAACTCCATCAAGACTACTAGTTTGGATATTTCAACACATGGTCCTATAGAAATAGTCACTTTATATAATTTTATAATTACTTCTTCTATTTAATGATGTGGGATCCTCTTATTATGGTTTAAAGTGTTTAGTAGGCATAGGATTGGGTCCATGAATAAGAGTTTGTGTAATGAGCCTCTACTTTATAATACATAAACTGTTCAAAAATTGCCCTGATGTAAGACAATTTTTTAGCACCTCTAAGACACAAACTAAGAAAGAAATAATATAAATAATAGCAAATGTGAACTTAAAGATGACTTGAATCCCTTAGAAATATTTTTTTGTATTAAGTATAGAAAAACAAATTTACATAGTAATACAAGAGTTTAGTATTCTAATAAAGATGCCTATACAACTAATAGACACAACTAATAAATGAATTGCAACATTATCAGTATCAAACTAGAAACATAATAGTTACTATTACTACCTATCAATTGGTAATACAAATAGTTAATACCTAGAATAGAATAGTATCATACTACATACTATTACTATTCATACATGTATCTGAATCTGAAGGAACAAAATGGAAGAACAATCTTTAAAATCCTCATTGATTCCTACTCACACTATATGTGTTAATTTGACCAAGTGGAGAAGAGATGGAAAAAACTTATTCATTTGATTTGGTCACTTCAACAAATCTTGGGCTACCTTTCTTTTTTTCATCTTCATCCTCTTTTTCATTGTATTTGTTTCTGGATTCCATCCGCTCTTTGTAGCTTCTAGAGAATTGATGTATATGCTATATGACAAGGTATGACCATACTCAACTTCTTGCATGTTAAAAATTACTATGACATCCCCTAGTTGCTTCATGAACTTTTCCCTTGAGATCTCCATAGTAACATTCACTTGCATAAGAATATTGTAGCATCATAAATTCTACACCTTTATTAGTGTGTCCAATTTCACACTCTCCTAGCACCTATTTTAGTATTTCCCTTCCATATGTGCAATATGGGACCTTTATTGATTTAAACTAATAATTAAATTAATATTATGGGTCTTAATCAAATTTACTACATCGTTACACTCTTATTTGGGCAATTAATTCTAGGTGTGCCCTTTATCATTTTATCCTGATTTATCCCTATTCCTACCTCAATTTCAGCTTCCAAGACACATTCTGCATATCTATTAGAATCCCATTATATTGTATTCCTCAAAAGTTAAAAAAATGTTGTTGATACCAGGGCGACCTACCATCCTGATCCTATACTTTTTCCCTCAAATTTCAAAAGGATAATTTGGTAGTCCTATCTAATTCAAATCTCATTTCATGTGAAAATATATCAAATTTAAGTTGGCCTAAAGGTGATTTTGATTATCAGATCCCTATATAAGGAATCTCTCTCAATTCATTTTTAATATCTTATCTTATGTTAACATTGTCATCCAATTCAAAAGCAATTCTTCTTCCTCAAGAATATTTGATTCAAGCAGTAGCAAACTACATCAAGGAATCTTCCATTTATGTTTTATCTATCATTTCATGATGAATTTTATGCAATTTATCATATTATATCGTCATGGGGGACTTATCCGAAGACCATTGCATCATCTATTGAAGGTGTAATAATCTATATTCAAGCATTTCAATTCCAGATTTAGCCTTACCCTCAAAAGGTAAGATTTCCAATTCAATTAAATTTTAATTTTAGTTCAATTATAGGGTTAATTTAAAACCCATTGTTTGACCTAAAGAAAACCCCTATCCACAACCCCCTTTCTTTCCTCTTGTGTGCAGCTACAGGTACTTGGCCAAGTCAAAACACCTCATAAAGAATTAGAAAGTTGGTACAGGTATGTCCTCACAATTTGAACATGGTTTTCAGGGACCAAACTAGTGGAGCACCCCTATCTTAGGACCAAGGCATTGGGGCACACTGGTCTTTATAATTGTGCATCAATTTTTAGTGGTGGTACTTAGAAAAACTCAAAATCTATATCTTCTAATAGCAACTCAATCTGAAAAGACCAAGACATTTTGGCGCCCTAGTCTTGTCAGATAAACATCAAAATTTAGCCATAGCTACATAGTCAAATTCTCCTCCTATTTCTATGTCTATTTCTCTAGTTTTGTAGTTTTACCAATCTATTATAGTAGCTCTAACATTCCTTTTCCCTCATACCTTATCCATACTTTTGCATCACTTCAACATATCTCCATAGTTAATTCACGTTTCATAGAAGTGAAGGAATAGAAACCCTAGAAGTGTCATTCAAATCTCTTTTGCAAGAGTTAGTCAAATATGATCACTCCTTTAGGTGTCCAATGTTGGTATGAAAGTGGATCTTGGTCTTATGTTCTACTCGGTTCCATTTTTATACTATATATTTTGGTGAACCTAACATGAACCCGAATCTCATGCATGCATTACTACTAATTTTTATTATCGAATTTGATTCATATGAACTTAATTGATTCATATTTGCAATCATTTTTGAAATATATCACTTATACACTTATAGTTACATTCATTTGGGTAGCTTTTTCACCAATATATTTTGGTGAACCCAACTCTTTTTACATTTGCAATACTTTTGATTTTTGTTTTTAGATCTAATTCTTATGCACCTAATTGATTTATATTTGCAATCATTTCTAAAAAATATAGCTTATGCAATTACATGCATCTTGAGGTCTAGTTCACCACTATTATGTTTTGGTTGGTGAACCTGACTCTTCTTACACTTGCATAATTTTCTAATTTCAATCTGATTTTGTAGAATTTCATTACATACATCGTGTTGGCATTTCTTTGGGTGCATGTTTTATGGATTATGAGTATCTTGGTTGATCATAATTGCATATGGAGTTTCTATCTTCATTTTCTAGTTCAATTTTAATTTGTATTCAACATGTTCATGATGGTCCCTTTTATGCATATGATGAAAATTACCTATTCCTTTCATACATAGCTATGATTTATCCTCTCCCAAATTTTGTCCTATAAATGAGGGCATATGAGTGCAAGAAGAGATTATTAACAATTTTTTCAAATATCTCCCTCCTAAGGATGGAGCTTTGAAGAATGATTTTCATCTTTCTCCTAAAATGTACCTCCCCATGAGGATCATTTGGTGCAAGTGGATGATATTGTAGCTAACTTTCCTAGTTATATCATACCCTCTTATCATTTGAATAAATTTCCCACTAGAGATGAAGGATTAATGAGTTATGTGTGTCCTATTTTAAAGATTTTTTTACCCATAAAGATACCTTAGAGCAAGAGGATGAAATCATTATCTATCTCCCTCAATTCACTTTCAACATCTTATCTTATGTTAACATTGCCATCCAATTCAAGAAAAGTTCTTCTTCCTCGAGAATATTTGATTCAAGGAGTAGAAAACTACATCAAGGCATCTTTCACTTATGTTTTATCTATCATTTCATGATGTATTTTATGTGATTTATCATGTTATATCATCATGGAGAACTTATCCTAAGACCATTGCATCATCTATTGAAGATATAATCATCTATATTCAAGCATTTCAATTCCAGATCTAGCCTTACCCTCAAAAGGTAAGATTTCCAATTCAATTAAATTTCCATTTTAGTTCAATTATAGGGTTAATTTAAAACCCATTGTTTGACCTAAAGAAAACCCCTATCCACAACCCCCTTTCTTTCCTCTTGTGTCCAGCTATAGGTACTTGACAGAGTTGAAACACCTCATAAAGCATTGGAAAGTTGGTATAGGTATGTCCCCACAATTTAAAGATGGTTTTCAAGGACCAAAGTAGTGGATCACCCCTAGATTAGGACCAAGGAATTGGGGCACATTGGTCTTTATAATTCTGAATAAATTTTTAGTGATGGTACACAAACATACTCAAAATCTATATTTTTTAATAGAAATTCAACCTCAAAAGACCAAGACATTCTGGCACCCTAGTCTTGTTAGATAAACATCAAACTTTATCCATAGCTGCACAGTTAGATTCTCCCATTTATGTGTCTATTTATCTAGTTCTATAGTTTTACCAATCTATTATAGTAGCTCTAACATTCCTTTTCCCTCATACCTTAGCCATACTTTTGCATCACTTCAACATATCTCCATAGTTCATTCACTTTCAATAGAAGTGAAGGAATAGAAATCATAGAAGTGTCATTCGAATCTCTTTTGCAAGAGTTAGTCAAATATGATCACTCCTCTAGGTGATTTCATATTCCAATGTTGGTATGAAAGTGGATCTTGGTCTTATGTTATACTCGATTCCATTTTCATACTATATATTTTGGTGACCCTGACATAAACCTAACTCTCATGCATGCATTACTACTAATTTTTATTATCAAATTTGATTCATACGAACTTAATTGATTCATATTTGAAATCATTTTTGAAACATATTACTTATACACTTATAACTACATTTATTTGGGTAGCTATTTCACCAATATATTTTGGTGAACCCGACTCTTTTTACATTTGCAATACTTTTGATTTTTTTCATTTTTAGATCTAATTCTTATGTACCTAGCTAATTTATATTTGTAATCATTTATGAAACATATATCTTATACACTTACATTCATCTTGAGGTCTAGTTCACCACTATTATGTTTTGGTTGGTGAACCTGCCTCTTCTTACACTTGCATATTTTTCTGATTTCAATCAGATTTTGAAAATTTTCATTACATACATCGAGTTGACATTTCTTTAGGAAACCTTGTGAAACATGGAAACAACCTCCAACTATGGTAAATTGACATGTGAGGTTGAATCTTTGAAGAATGCCAACTTCCTTTCCAATCAAGGTGCAATATTGAAACAACTCAACACTAAAAGAGTCTATCTCTAACTATTGTACTGATTTGTAGAGAAAAGGGAAGGAGTTATTGAATTGTAAAGGATGTGGTGCACCAAGATAAGGATTTTCATTCCTTTATCAACCTTAGAAAATGCACAATATACTAATGAAACCACCACCATTACATAGATTTCTATCTTAAATTATCTTTCAATAAACATATGAAGGTATGATTCTTAACAAAATACTGAAAACAATAGAGGGATATTCACAAACAATATCAATTAAGGAGGTTTATACAATGATATGACATAAAAGAAAGGAAATAATTCATTCAATAAGGAGGTAATGAAATTACACAAGAAGTATGAATGACAAAAGAGGAAGAACAAGTGATTTCATTAATAAAAGCAAGATAATTTGCAAATACAAAAAGACAAATATATATGAGAAATTTGAAAAATTAAGGGAGAGAACCCCTAAAAAATGTTACATCATTGCCTTTATAGTGGAGACATAACTTTGATTGGGCATTGAATTCAAAACCCCTAACTAACTAGAGTTAGGTTACATAAAGAGTGAAAATTCATGAATCAGATCAAAATATCTAATTGTTTGTGTTGGATCTAAGTCTTTCAACCAGAGAAAGGACAAAGAGAGGCATTGTTCCAATTGATGCAGGCAAGAGACCCCCAAAATTTGGGTGGCATTGTCATATGGATGACATCTAAACATTATTTGATAGGCTAGAAGGTCCTCTGTGAGTATTAAATGGGCATGAAAATCCTTAAGGATTGTCTGCAAAAGTTGTTAAAATCTTCTAGCATCGTTTGGAAGTGGTTGGAGCAAGATAAAATTAGATCTAAGTGGCCAACAAGGTCAAAATTAAATGTCAACCTATTTTTCAACAACTACTCGAGATAGCTATTTGAATTTAAGTATCACCTCTTAGGTTCAAATGCTAGCCATTAGATCCCACCTTAACATGAAAATGAATGGTCCTAATGCATTCTAGGGGTCTTTAGGATGGACAATTAAAACATGGTTATCAATCTAGATCTTTCTTTCTAAATGAATGGTTGAGATTGAACTAGGAGCCCCTTATAATATATTGCTATCATTGGATCAAAGAGGCATGAATAGAGTCCCTCTAATAGCTGATTAAACATTTCTTATGCATGTTAGCATTGAAGGTCATTTAGCCAATGAAATAGCTCCATGATGGTTCCCTGTAAGTAGTTGTTGTTGTCATTTCCACTGCCCTTGGGTTGGACCATCAAAGGGACCACATTTCTAGTTTCTTTGATGCTGATAGGATGACAATGCGAAATAATTAGGGGCAC
The DNA here is from genome assembly GCF_030272615.1 of Cryptomeria japonica. NCBI lineage: Eukaryota > Viridiplantae > Streptophyta > Pinopsida > Cupressales > Cupressaceae > Cryptomeria > Cryptomeria japonica. The sequence goes on along the minus strand of NC_081412.1, from coordinate 435,203,570 downwards.
AAAGTCTAAATAGTTGTTAGTGGGTAATGAGGGGGCAGTTAGACAATGATAGAGTAGACTTTGGCCGATCAACCTAAGTGATATGTCCGGTGGTAAAAAGTCAACATAAAAATAGAACAAGGCTAAAAGGCCAAGGCAAGAAGCCTAGGGGGTTTAGGGCTTTAGGTCTTTTGGGGGTTTTAGATTGGTTAACTTATGTAGGGTTCATGCCATATTTTATATCTCAGATTGGTTATAACCAATAGCTTAAGGGTTGTTACTACTTATCAAGTTGCCATTAGTTTTATGTTCAAAGTTATTCTATATACTCTAGTCGGTTATCTCTACCGAGATATTCAGTCGGTATGCACAGTCTAGTCGGTTATAGAAGAAAGTAGTCTCAAAGCGTAGTATACACCGAGTTATCTACTGAGTATCATTTCATGTCTACCAAGTAGCAAAGATGACATACCGAGTTGATATACACCGAGTGAAACGTGTTACCAGATTCATTGAACCTGGACATACATATGGAAACATGTTATAAGATCGAGGAGCATCTAATAGTTATCACATTGGAAATTGCACTTAAAGATTGTGTATGATTTTGAGGTCATCTAACCAATGAAATATTTTGCATGGTTATTCATTCGATAAAACATGTTTGTAAGATCGAAGTAATGAATGGATCACCGACATAAGAGATCTATGTATACAACATGGATTAAGATCAGAAATACATGTAGCATGACAGAAAGGAAGATATAGAAATATATGAAGCAAGACATGTGAAAGCACTAAGTGTTATGACTGTTACAGAGACACAAAAGTCACTGAGAAGGATTTTAGAGAACAGTCTAAGAACAGAGTAAATAGAAGGGTTTACCGAGTTACTAAATGGGTTACCGAGGTATGCTATAAGCAAGGTAATCTTATTCTGAGCACATAGAATCTACTATAACATTTCAGATGTAAAGTTGCAGATATTTGTAATGATTTTATTGTAATATTTTGAAGATTGTAAGAGAAACCTTTAATAGGGTAAAAGACTCTAATCAAGTCTATAAATTGTAAAGCCTCTAACCAGGTGTAGCATTTAGATTAAGTGTCATAAAATCCTTTAGCAAGGTAGATCTAATAGATCTTGATACTCCTAACAGGGTAAGCTATCAGAAATAGCTAAACATGTAGCTCTAACCAAGCAACCTTTATCATTGCAGTAGTGAAGTTTTGGGTGCCATCCCCACCACAGTTTTTCTCTCTAACCAAGAGTTTCTGCGTAACCAAAATATATGTGTTATGGAGTGAATCATGTATGATTGTTATCTATTTGTTTTAGCTTTATATTATGTTACTACACTATTCAGTTTATGCATAACAGTAAAGTTATTATTGAAGAAAAGTTTTGAAGTACTGATTCACCCCTCCCCTCTCAATTTTGAAGAAAATTTTAGATTGTTAAGAGCAAGAAGGTAAATGTACATAGTATTGAATATTTATGTGCTAATCTGAAAGAATATGGTGGATTTGGAGGATTCAGATATGTCAAGTATGAAACTAGAAATAATGATGAAAAGAGACAAATTGAAGAAGTTGTCATCTGAACACTTCTAAAATTCCGGTTGGCTCCATTGGAACTATCTAAGTCACTTCCAAATGAATTATATTTACATATTGAAAATAGGTGGAAGTATGAAATGGACTCGGAGAAATAGATTAGAGAAAGAAGTCTGGTACATCTCTTTCCTGACATGTCAGTAGCTGAAATAAAGGAACATCTGACAACCTACAACTCAAAGTTTCTCGTCAAACAAAGAGCCTTAAAACTGATGAATGGGCTATATATTGAAGTAGAAAATGAGACAAAAGCAAAGTGGCAGGAAATATTTAAAATCAAGGATGCTGGTGAGCAAGCTACAGTTGAAATTGTTGATGTCACTGAGCAAGGTCCTGATGTTACCGAGCAAGATCCTATTGACACAATTCAAATAGATGAAGATATCATGGATACAGAGGCACCAGAACAGGAAATGATAGAAGGCAATGCATATGCAAAACTTGTATCCAGTGAATCAATCTTGGAACAAGTTCAGCCTTATCCACTAGTCAATCCACCTATCTCAACCGAAACCCCTCAGGATACAGATCAAGGCACTGAAGGTCACAAGTCTACAATAGGAGAAGGTACTACTCAAGAACAGGCATCTCAAGCACCTTGTAGCATTGAAAATTTTGCAACTAAGACACCAAGTACCGAGACACCAAAGGAATCTACAGAGGCTAAAGAAGCCAACCAAAGTGTTGCCTCTACCAAGCAACCTACCGAGGGTCATCAAGCCTCACAAGCCATTGTCTTAGTTCCATTGGTGAAAGGTAAAGAAAAGAAGCTGAAAAAGCATAGTTTCAAAGTTGATTTGTCAAAACCAATAGTGTTTCCCAATGTTGACATATCCAAATTAAAGGGGCAAGCACTCATTGATTTCAGTGAACTATGCAAAGCAAAGGCCGAACAAGAGAAGCAAATGGTGATTCAAAAGAAAAATAAAGTACTTCAGAAGGTGAAAGCACTCTTAATAGATATGCTACCTAAAGCTACAATGTCAATAGATGCAACCATCCACATTCAACTAGATGAACTCCTAACAAAGATAAAGACATCTAGAGTAGATGCATCGGAATATTTGAGCAAGCTAAAAGACAAAGAGCTCACTGCAAAAATGATAGAAGAGGTACAGAAAGCTATAGCTATTGGCAAAGTTAAACTTGTCAAATTTATTGCTGAGTTGACTCCTCAACTCAAGCACATTCATTATTTATTTTAGAAACTTTGTACATTTTCTTTATTCATTAAAGACATCAAAAATAAAATGGAAACAATTGAGAAAGAGATCACCGATCTCTCAAATAAGTTGACCACAGACCCAAATTAAGTGCAGAATTTTTGTACAAAGCTACAAAAGCTCATGGCTCAACAATTGGACCTAAGAAATGAAGAACACCAGATTAGGATGGACATAATGACACTTCAGACATTATTCCTTCCTCATCTTTCATCTATCCAAGAACAGATCAACTGAGCCACATATCTATCTACTACACAAGAGGGAACCACTTTAGATGGCTTTGTATCATTATTGGCTGACATTCAAGCCCATAATTATTTAATGGATAGTGTAAAGGATGCACTCTCTATTGCTCTCACCGAAGCACGAACCAAGTACAAATCCATTTTTGACTAGTTGCCACCACCGAATGGTAACTAAGTTTTGATGTTTGTCAAAAAGGGGGAGTGATACAGTATTAGGGGAGTGGTATTGATACAGTATTAGAGGAGTGGTATAGTATCAAACAAAAGGAGTGTAGTATACAGGGGTAGTATACCGAGCTGAGTGAGCAAAGTATCCAAGAGCAGAGTACCGAGCAGTGAACAAAACAGTAAGCAAAGAACAAGTGCACACACAAAACATTGATCACCGAGCATGCAAAATCAGAGTTTTGTACAGTATATCGATAAGGGGAGTATATCTAGATTTACTATTTTATTGACTATTGTATATACTATCAGTATAGTCAAATTTTGCAAGTATATAGATTATTGAGTTATAACTTTGAAAGTAGTTTTTGTCAAACATCTCAACTAATGTCAAAAGGGGAGATTGTTACTACTTATCAAGTTGCCATTAGTTTTATGTTCAAAGTTATTCTATATACACTAGTCGGTTATCTCTACTGAGATATTCAGTCGGTATGCACAGTCTAGTCGGTTATAGAAGAAAGTAGTCTCAAAGCGTAGTATACACCAAGCTGTCTATCGAGTATCATTTCATGTCTATCGAGCAGCAAAGATGACACACTGAGTTGATATACACCGAGTGAAATGTGTTACTAGATTCATTGAACTTGGACATACATATGGAAACGTGTTTCAAGATCAAGGAACATCTAACCGTTATCACATTGGAAATTAGACTTAAAGATTGTGTATGATTTTGAGGTCATCTAACCAATGAAATCTTTTGCTTGGTTATTCATTCAATAAAACATGTTTGTAAGATCAAAGCAATGAATGGATCACCGACATAAGAGATCTATTTATACAACATGGATTAAGATCAGAAATACATGTAGCATGACAGAAAGGTAGATATTGAAATATATGAAGCAAGACATGTGAAAGCACTAAGTGTTATGACTATTACAGAGACACAGAGGTCACCGAGAAGGATTTTAGAGAACAATCAAAGAACAGAGTAAACAAAAGGGTTTAGCGAGTTACTATATGGGTTACCGAGGTATGCTATAAGCAAGGTAATATTATTTTGAGCACATTGAATCTGCTATAACATTTTAGATGTAAAGTTGCAGATATTTGTAATGATTTTATTGTAATATTTTGAAGATTGTAAGAGAAACCTTTAACAAGGTAAAAGACTCTAATCAAGTCTATAAATTGTAAAGGCTCTAACCAGGTGCAACATTTAGATTAAGTGTCGTAAAATCCTTTAGCAAGGTAGACCTAACAGATCTTGATACTCCTAACAGGGTAAGCTATCAGAAATAGCTAAACATGTAGCTCTAACCGAGCAACCTTTATTATTGTAGTAGTGAAGTTGTGGGTGCCATCCCCACCACAGTTTTTCTCTCTAACCAAGAATTTTTGTGTAACCAAAATATATGAGTTATGGAGTGAATCATGTATGATTGTTATCTATTTGTTTTAGCTTTATATTATGTTACTGCACTATTCAGTTTATGCATAACAGTAAAGTTATTATTGAAGAAAAGTTTTGAAATACTGATTCACCCCTCCCCTCTTAGTACACTAGCTTTCCATATTGGGCCTAACAAGGGTGACATAAAATATCAAAAAAATTAGCAACTCAAAGGGGATACAATCCTGCCTTGCATATGACCAGATTCCTAAAAATCCCTTAATCATAGGGTCAAGACTATGACAAACTGATGAATTTTCTCGTATAACCTACAAAAGATCAAAATTTTGCCACTCTAGAGAGGAACAACTTGTATTGGTGCACTTGAATAGAAAAGAACACCTAGTTTAATATGTACAATATCCTAAGACCCCCTTAAAAAAGAAAGGTTTAAGATATATCTCATTCACAATAATGGGTAGTAGTTTACCATTTGGCCCAGATAGTTGAAATGAGTTGGCCTCTTTGTAGTTAGTGATGACATATTGGCCACTCTAAATGGCATCAAACTTGGAATTTTGACCTAGCTTAGCTCTGTTGGCATCCCATTTGAGGACTGGATTACCCTCCTTATAGGTTCTTTTGGTGGCCTTCTTGTTGAAGACATTCTTGACTTTATTTTGGTGTGACTCCAATGTTAGTTTGGTCTAATTTATAATCACTTCTATCTCCATCAATTTGGCTAGCCTGACTGTCATTACATCTTTCTCTATCAGCTCTAATTGGTGTGCTAATGCAAGAGAAGGCAACTCGAGTGATAAGGGGAGTCTTGCCTCTTTTCCATATACTAACATGAAAGGTGAGTTTCTATTAGCTGTATTGGGAATGATCCTATCAGCCCACAATGTTGTCCTTAATATACCAAGAATTATGATTATCCTCAATGGTCCTCTTGGTTATCATAATAATATTCTTGTTGGATAACTCAATGAAACTATTGCCTTGAGGGTAATAGTTTGACAAGGTCTTTAGATACACACCCTTCTTAATAGACCATGAACTGATTTGGGCCTTAATGAACACCTAGGCATTGTCTGAAATAATGGTAGAAGGAGTGTCAAACCTTGTTACAATGTTGTTATGAAAATCAAGAACCAAAGTTATAGTGGTCTGTCTCAATGCTACTACCTCTGTCCATCTTGTAAAGTAATTTGTGGCTATCAAAATCCATTTATGACCAATACTTGATGGAGGATTGATAGATCCAATAAAATCTGATCTTCATTATGCAAATGGTTGGTATGCTTGAATAGGATAGAGAGGAAGGGTAGCTAATATTTATTTACTTGAGAAGAAGGTGCACCTATCACACTTCCTCACCCATTTATGTGAATCTATGAATAGGGTTGGTTAATAACCGTTATTATCTTTATTATCATGGTCTTTGTAGAGAAATGACCACTCGAGGAGCCATCATGAAACTCCTTCAATAGTCTATTAACCTTATCTTCTTTTATGCAACTTAGTAAAATTTCTTTAAGGTCTTTCTCGAAAAGGATTCCATCCATCAATACATAGGGGATGGATTCTAGTCTACAGTGTCTTCTTGTTGTTCTATTAAGACCTTGAGGATACTTACCTTCCCTCAATAAGGTAGTCATATCTTTTATCCAATTTATTTATCTATCATCATTGTTGGCTCATTGTTCTTCTTCTTGTAGCACAAGGGTATCCCATAGTTGAGTTTAAAATTATGAACATATTATTCACATAGGCCCCTTCCTTTTACAAGTTTAGTTATTTTTATATCTTGGTCATATTCCATGACCTTTTTGATCCATCCAATTGTCTTTAAACTATTGTCCTTGTTCAAAAGGAAGTCTTTAACACTCATATGAGGAACTAATAGTTGGATCCTATTATTAGACAACATGTGTCTAAATTTCCTCAATGCCCTTATAATAATGAGGGTGTGCTTCTCTACATAGTTGTACTTAAGCTCATAGCATTTTAATCCCTCACTAGAGAAAGAAATGGGACACTGCAAATTATATTTATTCAGCTGTGTTTAAATAGATGAGATGCTTGACTCTCCTCCTAGGTATAAAGGATAAAATCCTTTTCATATTGAGGATTGACAAGAGTAGGACCTTATGCAATTTCTTGCTTGATTTGTTCAAAGCTATTTCTCCCTTCCTTGGTCAAATTGAATATTAGATTCTTTTTTGGAATGGTTGTGAGATTTTCTACCATGGTTTTAAGGTTGGGGATGAATCTCCTTACAAAGTTGATCCTACCAAGGAAGCTCTGCAATCCTTTCTTGTGACTAGGAAGTGAAAGAGAAAGAACAACTTCTAATCTCTCTCTAGATCTATGACCAAGCCATCCCTTGATATAATGTGTCCTAATATATTTCCTTGGTTAGTGGAAAACAAACATTTTCTTTGATTCAAAGACACACCATATTTTCCACACTTTATAAATACTTGTTCAAGATAATCAAAATGATCAGTTGCATGTTTTGAATAAATAGTAACACCATCAAGATATACTAGCATAAATTCTAATAATACACCTTTAAAAGATATATCCATTGCCCTTTGAAATGTATCCCCTGTGGTTAGCTCAAATGACATTTTACAATAAGCATAAGTGCCCCATTTAGTCTTATATTGGTCCAATTCTTGGACTAAAATCTGATTGTAATCTGAATACTCTTTGAAGAATGAAAATATTTTAGAGTCACTAACATTTGATAGAATTTGTTCCATGGATGGTAGGGGATAATGGTATTTTAGGGAGGCCCTATTAATATCTCTAAAGTCTACACATAATCTGATTTCCCCATTCTTATTTCTTACAAGAACAAGGTTGGCTACCCATGAGGAGTGCTTAATAGGAAATATTATGTGAGCCTCTATGAGCTTAGTTAGTTCTTTCCTCATATTTTGGGGTTAACAAGAATTTTCTTTTTTTCTAACTAGTTTTGCATTAAGATCTAATTCTATATTATGTTGGGTTAAACTAGGATCAAATCCTTTTAGACATTTATAAGTCCAAGAAACTATATTATCATATTCTTGACAAATATTGACAAAGTTTTCTTGTTTAGTTTTGGAGCATACCTTTCCCAAGTTGAGTGTTCTTCTATCAATAATGTTGACTGGCTTGTAATCACCCCTTTTTACAACTAAGTTTATGATTTTGTTATTTACTTGATCATCTGAATTGGAGATTCCGTCCAAGGTGACAAAACCTTTAGGCTACTTATTAGATTTGAACCACATGATCTAGTCTATGTAATGGTCTTGCAACATAGACTGATTTTTAGAAATTGAACTCTGCTTCATCTTGTAGGAAATTGGCAATCTACTGATCTGAGTCAAATACCTACCAATTCACTTGGTTGACTTAGACAAAAATACTGATATGTTGTTCTCTCTTGTTTGCAACATGTGTTGGTGTGTCATACTATGCACCAATTGTTGTAAGTTTGTTAGTATGTTTTTTATTGTTTCTAGGAACATTTTGAATATTGAAGGCCTCAAAACCTTTAGCCATGTCCCAAAATCTATGTTTATATGACTTGAGACAATTTTTTTTTTCTATGCTTTGAGCTCTAATGTGATTAACAACTATCTCACTATCTCCAAAGACTTGTAAAGCTTTGATATTTCTTCTTTGTGAACATGGAGACCCTAGATCAAGGATTCATACTCAACAATATTATTAGTTCAACTAAAATAAATTCTGAATAAAAAATAATATTCCTCCCCATTAGGGGAAATTAACATTACACTAGCTCTAGCACCATTTTTTTTTTCTTGAAACATCAAAAAACATGCTCCATAATCTCTTCAGGTCCTCTTGTATTTTAGTGAGATTAGGGACATGAGTTTCCTCCTCATGAATGTAATAAGTGCCAAGGCCAATTTATTCAACTTCACCATTTGAATCAAAATGAAAAGAATCAACCCATTCATCTAACAAAAAAATAGGATTTTCCTCCAAGGGGGTAGTAGGTGTTAGTAGTAGCTAGGAAGGAAGACTGAGAGGGGGGGTGAATCAGTCTTCACCAAAATACCAAACTTAAACACAAAACGTAGATCTGATAAACTATAGCAATAAGACAGATAAGAAAATTGAAAGCACAACACACAACACTAGGATTTTGACGTGGAAAACTCAGTTAAGGGAAAACCACGATGGGAAACTACCCATAGTAAGATGATACTCTACAGTAGTATGTGTATTACAATGGGGAATACACATGCATTCATGAACACTACCTAGAGATCACTGCTCAAATGATAATGGCCCAAAAGGCTACAACCCTTAGGGAAGTCTCACTGACTTACAATAAGATTCGAATGATAATCTGGAAGAAATGAACTGAAAAAATAACATCTCCAAATGACTGATTACAGTTCTGGTTAAGCACAAATGTCTTCTCCACAACACCAATCTCTCCTCAAACTCAACGCCAAAGGATAAATCACTTGTTCACACATAAACCTCTCTCTGATAATGCATATATAACATCAACACCTATATTACATGAATATATCACACATATATACAAATCATAAACCTTGATAACAAGGTCAGCTAAACCCTCAACCCTCAATTAAAAAATTACATCAAATGATATAAAGATAAACCACCGGACCATTATAATGGTTTACATAGCATAACAAGGTCCTAAAACAAATTCCCAAATGCTCAACTCCACCGAAAATCATGCCAAGATCAACTGCAACACGCTACACCACCAAGAAAACTGCATAACACAAAAATCATCACCGGTTGATAGAAACCATCAAAACCTCACACAATGATCAATGTGGATCATCAAAAAAAAATTGGACACAACTAGGAAACACCAACAAACACATTAGAAACATTAGGAACAACTGCACCAACATCACTTATCAAATCTTCATCGATCAACATCTGAAAGCTTAAGAACATAACCAATCGACAATTGTCACAAAGAATGATAACTTGCAGAGCACCAGCTCATGATCCATTTGAAATGAAGATACATAAGACAATCCCAAGCATTATCCCAAAAAAGAAGAACAAGATCTGATCACACCATAATATATCAAAGGATATACTGAGCTCTTCAAAACAATGATCAACAAAATAAAACAATAAACCGGATCATAAGATCTTCCCAAACACATCGGAGCAATACATAGGAATATGGTGACATTAATGACAACAACATATCCTAGTAGAAGCAATGACCAACAATATCCAACAATCTCTCCCTTTAGCATTGATGGCTACATATGAATGTGAAAAACAATCAATGCAAAGAAAGAAGATATCTCCGACAAACTCCCCCAAAGATCGGGACATATAAAGAAGTTTTTCACATGATATCTCTCCCCCTTTGAAAGCAATTCCAAATATCTCAATAAAAATACCAAAATCTCTCTCCACAAAATAGGGACATGAGTCTCAGAGGTCTCTCCAAAAATACAGACTACTCCAGCAAAGGAGCAACACCAACACACCAATCCGGAAAAAGGATAAGACTGTGAAGTCCACCAGATTGATGCAACTCAATGCATCTAGTTCTCATCAGGAGGGGTGGATACCCCTAACTTGTCTCTCAAATAGACAAATGTATATGTCGGCAAAGCTTAGTGAAAATATCAGCTATTTGTTCCTTTGTAGATACATAATCTAGCTTCACCTTCTCATCACTGAATTGCTCTCTCAAGTAGTGATATTTGATTAACACATGCTTAGTCTTTCAATGTTGCACCAAACTATTTGACATGTTAATGGCATTAGAATTATCATAGTATATAACAGTAGGCTCATCATAAATAACTCTGATATCCTTCAACATTTGCTTCATCCAGACTACATGACTGCAATTACTAGTAGCAACAATGTACTCAACTTCAACAGTAGATAAGGACACTGAATCTTGTTTCTTGCTAGCCCATGAAACCAAATTCTTACCCAGAAATAATGCTCCATCAGTAGTGCTCTTCCATTCATCAACATCACTAGGCCAATCAGCATTAGTGTAAGAACATAGCATGAAATCATCATTCCTTGGATATCATAAACCATAGTCCATAGTTCCCTTTAAGTATTTGAATATCCTCTTCACAGCAGTGACATGACTCTCTTTTGGATCAACTTGATATCAAGAAGCCATGCACACAATATGGATAATGTTCAGCCTCATCTGAGTAAGATATAGCAGTCCACCAACCATAGATCTATACAAACTCTGATTAGCATTAAGAGATTCATCATTCTTAGATAATTTACAACCACTCACTATAGGAGTTCTAACCGATTTGGAGTAATCTAACCCAAACTTCATAAATTGCTTCACATACTTAGTTTAAGATATGAATATACCTTTTCCAGTCTATGAAATTTGCAATCCTAAGAAAAATTTCATCTCACCAATCATAGACATCTCAAATTCTCTTTGTATTTCACCAACAAACTTCTTTCTCAGGTCATCATCACCTCCAAATATAATATCATCAACAAAGACTTCAACAATCAAGATGTTACCATTTTCAATCTTGAAATACAAATTACTATCAGCAACACCTTTACTAAATCCCAATTTCAATAAATATTTATCTAGTCTAGTATACTAGGCTCTAGGGGCTTGTTTCAATCCATAAAGAGATTTCTTTAGTTTGCATGCCATGTCTCCATTATCTGACAATGAAAATCCATCAGGTTGCTTAGTATAAACTTCTTCCTCAAGATCACCATTCAATAAGATAGATTTGACATCCATTTGATATACCTTGAAATATTTATAAGCAACATAAGAAAGCAACAATCTAACAACTTCAAGTCTAGAAATCGAAGAAAAAGTATACTCATAATCAATTCCTTCTTTTTAAAAATATCCTTTGTAAACCAATATAGATTTATTTCTAACAACTTCACCAACTTCATTCAATTTGTTCCTGAATACCCATTTAGTACCAATAATATTTTTATCCTTAGGTGTAGGCACAAGTTCCCAATTATTCTTCTTCTCAATCTGATCTAGTTCTTCTTCCATAGCTCTCATCCAATTTTCATCTTTTCAAGCTTCAAGAACATCTTTAGGTTCAACCTTAGAAATCAAACATACTTCTTAAGTAGCTAACCTTCTTCTAGTCATTACACCTTTATTCTTATCACCAATAATCTGATTTTCAGAATGATTCAGTCTTACATACCTCAGAGTCTTCTAATTGTTCTAATTATCAGGTTCCTACACTCCTTCACCAATAGTAGCAACATTCGGGTTAACTATCTCTACCAGATCATTCTTCTTAGGTTCTTTAGTATGAATAGGTGCTAAAACAATATGCCAACCATCATCATAACCACATACTTTGATCTCTTTTCCAAGGTTCTCATCCACCTTCACATTTGCACTCTTTGTTGGCATTCTGGTGCATTTTTGTATGACTGGTGAATGAAATGGTTATCATTATTGGAAACATAATATTCTAAGTCTTCATAGTCCATTGGTAAAGAAGTAAAGGATAACCGGTAAAGAACAAGAGTTCTTATTCCTATTGACATAGTGTATACTGGCTAAGCAATGAGTAGACTGGTATACAAAGGATTAAATAGAAAAGAAGAGTATAGACTAGCTAAGTAGTATGTAGATAGGGTAAGCAGAGTATAGACCGGCTATGCAGTGAGTAGATCGACACATAGGCAGTCAACTGGCCAAGCAGTGAATAGATCGGTACACCGACATAATAGGAGTCTCAACTGACATACTTGGAAACATTCAATTAACATCCAGTTGAACCGGTAGTCAACCGACAGACTTATCGGCATGAATGACTGTCTTGATCGATATTCCTGGAATGATCTCGGGAGAGTAATTTATGGCGTGGTAACACAATTTTGAATCTAATGTTAGGAGGGAAAGTTGGCGCTAGAACCATAGGCTAATATATTCACATAATTCATTCTAATTATGTTGTTGTTCATGTGAAAAGAGATCTGTGAAAGTGAACACATGGGGAGAATAATAGAGTGTAGAGTCAAGGGTCAGAGGACCAAAAGAGTGAAGAGCTAAGGATCTAAGGACCGATAGAGCACAGAGCCGAAGGTATAAGTAGAAAATTGGTGATGTGCAGAGAAGACACAACCGATGCAAATAGAGTTTGAATTTCATTATGATCTGATCAAGCTATCAGTAGCTACTCTAGCATACCATCTTTTTGTTGCTTTCTAACCATTGCAACTCAAATCCCTTAACTGGGTGGACTTTAATAGGTCCCTTTGTAAAATCCCTTAACTGGGTGACATCTTAATTGATGTTTCTAAGTCCTTTAACTAGGATACCTTTAACAGGGTAAAGGAACTGAAAGGCCTTAAATAAAACCCCTTAATTGGGTGGCACCTAATAGTGTCTTTTTAATCTCCTAACAGGGATGGCTCTTCACCGAGCATACTCCAAAAGAGTACAAATTTTGTGAGATCCTACTCACACCATGGTTTTCTCCCATTTGGGTTTCCAAGAGATAAATCTTGGTGTCACTATGTATCTTTTCATGCATGGATATTCTTCTACAGTAATTGTTTGTATTGATGAATATTATATTAGTGCAAACTTGAGTTAAAAGTTTTAATTATGTAAAACTGGTAAAGTGTTGATTCACTCCTCCCCTCTCAGCATCGGTTGGGACTAACAATTGGTATAAGAGCTTTGGTATACTAAAGTAATGATTGAAAACTTGAGGAAAAAGGTCATGGAAGAATATCAATATCAAAAGCATATTGATGAAGCAAATGAAATTATTGCTCAGCTAAAAGAGAGACTGAGAAAATCTCTTGCTAAAAGAAAGGGCCAAGCCCTATAATTAAATCAAAGTCAGGATATTATAGATTAACTCTCTGAACAGAGTGGATCAGAAGAAGCAGTCTTAGAACTGATGGAAAAGAACAAGAAGTTGACCGAAGAAATCAATGATCTAAAAAGAGAGCAGGAAAGTCAAGCCCTAAGAATGACTGAAATGCTAGAAGCTAGCAGGATAGCAGATGAAAGTAAAAGAGATGCAGCAGAAGCTCTGACAAAAGATAAAAGAGCCAAAAGGCTTGCTGAAGAAGCCTTAAGAGAAAATGATGCAATCATGATTGAAAAAGATGAAGAAATCCAAATTCTCACTCAGGAGAATGAATACATACACAAGCATCTACATGACAACACCAAGGAAAAGGAGAAGATGATGAAAGATATTGAACAACTCAAGAGTGAGTTGAAAGCTGCAAATGAGAGAAATGAGAAGCTGAGGAAATTCAATGAAAGCTCTCAGAAGATAGATGAGCAGTTGAAATCTCATAGAAGAACAAAGGAAACAACCAGTCTTGGTTACTCCAGTACAGGTCCTATCGAAATTGGAGAATAATCTAAATCCAAAAAGATGAAGGATGATAAAATGAACCATTCAGGAGTGAAAGGTATGAGGTTTTCTAAATCTTCTTGTAATCATTGTCGTAAACTGGGTCATAAGTTTGGTGTCAGTAGAAAAAAATAGGTTAGTCAAAAGAAGACTTTCACCTTTGATGGTTACTGCCATAATTATCACAAGTATGGTAACACTACTTATGAATGTATATATGAATCTTGCAGCATGTCAAATAGAAGAAGATTTAATGGAAATTGCTTTACATGCAATAAATATGGACACAAATATGTAGAATGCATGTTCAAGTAAAATGTATCAAGATCACCATTCAAACTAGTTAGCCCTAATAAAGGAGTGATTAGTTCAATACCACCTATTCCACTTGTGGTAGTTTTGGTCATGTTGCAGCAAATTGCAGAATGAGAATGGGTCACAAAAATAATTCAGAATCATGGAGGACAATTGATATGGCATGTTTCAATTACCATAAGATCGGTCACTTAGTCAGAGAGCATAGGAACTGATCCTATAACCGGTCTGAAGACAAGAACCAGTTTGGAAAGAAGAAAGGGCAAAATGACCTGAAAGGAAAGAAGACAATTAAAGAAGTGAGGAATGAAATGAAAAAGACATCGATTAAGAAGGAAGAAAGAAAAGAAGGAGAAATTCGTTCTAAAACTAAGTCATCATCCATCAGTGATGATAGTTCCTCTTCAAACTAGGCATAATGATGCTAAGGGGGAGCACATATGAGCTCTTGTGCAACCAAAGGCGATTGAAATATTACTAGTGATATTTGTGTGAAGAGTTCAAGCAGAGTGATAGTGGTGTTTGGTATTTCTGAGGAGAAGGTATTCAAACCCTGTTTGAGAAAAAATTGTTTGAAGGTCATCATGGTAGCACCTATATCGATTGTTGTGTTGGTTGAAGCTATTAAGGAACCTCAACCCGAGTTCAAGCTGCATCTAATGAAAGCTGGTGAGATTGACATGACCGATGCCTTATCATCTATGCCCTCTAATGTATTATTGGCTGAAGATATTTTCTCCTACATTCATTGCAAGCTTGAAGAAATTGGAGACCAATTGATTCAAAATGAATTTAAAGGGTTTTGTGTTAATGATCAGTTGAAGGGAGAATATTTACCTCTGAAGACCAAGGGTTTGTCAAATGATATTTATTTCTCGATCTATTTCATGCCAATTGGGTTAGGTATGTATTAAGAAGAGTACATGATCAATTCTTGTGGGTGGAAGCTCAAGCACCAATCAAAATCACAAAGGATGTGATTCGGAGAGTGATAGGGTTTAGCAAAACCGGTGAAGCACTAACCCTAAGAAAAATTTCATCAACTGAAGTCACTCGGTTAACCAAATTCCGATGTGATAGTAGAGCAATGACAATTGATCATATTGAGGATGTTGAAGTAAGATTTGCTTCTGCAGTGCTAGGTTATAGGGTCTATCAATCAAGCCTAATGAATAGTGTGTCGAGCAGTACCATACATGTTGTCTATCGAATCATCAAGGAGGATGCTACATATGATATTTGTAAGATGATCAAAAGCCAATTTTTGGTAAACATAGAGAGAATCAAGAAGCACAAGAAATAATCTTTCAAATATGGCTCACTACTAGTATGTATATTTTTCTATGTGCAAAAATTCTTTCCCGGTAAGGGTAATATAGTATCATTTGAAGGAAAACCTATCATGGTTCAGATAGCTGAAATGGTTAGGGATTTAGGAGATAGGTTTGGAGAAACAATGTGGGGATACTTTAAGGAATTTCAAATCAGGATGCACAAAAGGAAAAGAATACCAAGCGGTATAGTGTAGAAGTAAAATGACAACATTTGATTTCTTGTAGACACAAATTGTTACATCATTCAAGTGGTTCAACCTAGAACCTTTTGGGTTCCACCTATGGGTTATAAGGTTGCAACAGACATTGTTGAAATTCATGTAAATATGCTATTGTCCAAACTAGTAGACCAAAAGTAAAAGAGATTTGGAACTTGTGAGGAGGCAAGCTCAAAGATAAAATAGGAACTTAAGGTGCCAATCATAAAAAGAAAAGTACCCTTGACAAAAAATATGGAGGTGAAGCATCCGGTGCCACTACCTCCACCGATACTAGTGAGCAAATAGGGGCCAAACCTAATAAAGATGAAGAACTAACAGGTGAAAATAAGAAAGAGTCAAAGACAAAATCCAAGGGGACTGACTGCAACTACCAAGCCAACAACATATACAAAAGAAAAGGACATGGGTACTCATATATCTTCCCCAAGTAAAGATAGAGTGGTAGGAGTAAATTATACTAGAAAGAAAAAGAGTGAAGGAAAAGTTGATACAAAGGCTAAAAAGAAGCCCAAAAATGATGAAAAAGAGGGTGATAACATTGACACCCAATCAGATGTGGAAATTAAAGAGGTTAGAAGAAGTGGAAGAAACAGAGCTCCAACAGTTGATGAATTGGTCCATGGGATCAAAGATTTTGGAGGTTTTTCTGGTGTTGGGAAAACATATTCCCTCTATAATGAAGAAGCCCTAATCTGGAACTTGCACAAGTTTTGTAGAACTCCTAGCGAATTATATGGAATAATTCCATCAGATTTGCAAGATCAAATTGAAGGTAGATGGAAAACAACTCTAGCTATTGAGAAAGAGCACAAGATAAAAGCACTCATGGAAGTGCAACATGATTTAGATCTTGATCAAGCTTCACTAGTGGATGAAGCATGCACTCAACATTTTAAGATAAGAAATAGAAGAGGGAGAGTGGTTGTAGGTGAAGTTGAAGAAGTACATGAATGATGGGATGGGGTTAGGGATAGACTAGCCTAGTCTATGCTCTTGGATCCTTTCCATGGATCACCTAGTGTTCTCTACACACCCTAGGGTCTCTAGGACTTCCCTTTGCTTGAGGAATCCCTTGACCTTGTCCAATCCACCCACCAATGAGTTGCAATGCTACTCTTAAGGTCTCACCTACTCATGCGACTCAAACACCTTACTATGGCTAATAAGGGATAATCTTGTTCCACACCTTCCAAGGTCTTAGCAAGGTTGTTTCATGTCTATTTCATGGTCTATCCACCCATTCATGGCCCCCAAGAGGTTTCAAGATTCTAACCCCTTATCAATTTCACAAATTTGGGTTTTTGCCTTCAAATAGGGCTACAAGGATTAGGACCAGTTAGGCCTCCTAACAAGTCTTCTAGGGCTCCCTCTCACAAACAATGCACAAAAAACCCAAACTCCCAAAATGGACTACCATTCATTTGGTAAGGACTCATGGATTTTCTAGGTTTTAGTTGTCCAAGTGTCCGTACAGTGTCCTTGGTGGATTTTAAGGTTTTCAAGGGTTTTTGTGAGGATTTTTAGGGTTTGCCTAGGTCACAGTGAAGGCTTTTTATTTTAGCCACCTTGTTTGGATTTGTGGAGGCTCCTCCTTCACACCAATTATTCTTCACACACTCCTCTACACTTCCTCCAAAGGATTCTCTCTCCACTAACCAACCTTTCTCTCCAAGACCTCTGCAATTTGACCTCTCCTAACCGGGCACTATCCAGTCTCGCCTAGGAGTGGGTATTTGCTTGGCCTCCTTGCATTTAGAAGGTCCCTAACTACATGGGACTATATTAGAAGGTCTTCACATCCATTCCCCATGGTTTCATGGTGCTTCCACAATGGGGAATGGAGTTAAGACTTCATTTACTCAAACCGGTCCAAAACTGGATAGTGAGACTGCAACTTACAAATTATTTACAAACCCACTCAAATGGTAAACAGAAAGCTAATCTAATCAGTCAAAATGAAGATATATACACCAAAGAAGAAATTTCACATAGGTTTTCTCACAAATCAATCCATTAGTTTGCTCGGTAACTTCATTCAAACTAACTGGTAACTCAAAAAAAATCATAGTCAAGCTTTTCTTTGTTGGGTCGTACAATGTCTAACATACAACCCATGCATTTAGGGTTTGAAAATACTTATACCACCTTTGCCTCATTATCTATGCCAAATTTAGGATTGTCCATGCCAAACTAAGGATTTTGGCCTCCTAGTGGAAAAGCTGCTTGACAACTTTTAAAAGTTGTCATGCAACTTTTGAGTAACTTTCCCAATGTTGCTCTTCATGACTCCTAGACCCACAATGGGCCAACCTAAGGACACCACCATGATATGAAGGACCCCTAAACACCATAAAGACACACATACCCTCCATTTTCAAAAAAATCATAGTCTTGACTTATGACCCCTAAGATCTCCTTTAGGACCCTAACTAGGACCTATGAGCACTTGGCTCATTATTTTATATACAATGGCTTCATAAGAAGCATAATACGAACAAAACAAGAAGGAGGGAGAGCTTGGAAGGGTTCTCCTACACCATACTCCCCCTCTGCACACAATTAAGAAATAGAAGAAGAGATTAGAGTCAGGTCTATTCCAAGTGTCTTGAACTTGCTCTCCTCCACCCATGTAGCTTCAGATATTGGTTGACCTGCCCATTTTACTAAGTGCTCCATGTAGACCTGGTGTCTAGTAGACTTCTTCACCCTTGATTCCAAGATCTCCTCTACTTTAGGCTTCTTCACTTGAGGTAAGGTGTTTACATCCAAGTCTTGTAATACCTTAGCTTGGTTCTCAGTCTGCCCTTCTATCTCACCCTTGTACATGATCAGATCAACAACGTTAAAGACTAGTGATATAGCCAAATCTTAAGGTAAGTCAATCTTGTAAGCATTCTTACCATATTGCGACAGGATTCTAGAAGGTCCTACCCTTCTCATTTGCAGTTTGGTAGGCTTACCACTTTGCATCCTAGCTTTGCTCAAATGGACCATCACATAGTCACCCACCTTGAACTGAACTTCCCTTCTTTTCTCATCCACTTTGGCTTTCAGTTTTTGAGTGGATTCAAGGATGGCCTTCTTAACTTGCTCTTGGACTTCCTTGATGGTTTGAGTGAAGTCCTCTGCTTTCCCACTCTTCATCTCCAAAGTACTAAGGTCTCTCAACTCACATACTCCCCTTGGATGTCTACCATATACAACCTCAAAAGGGCTTCTACCAGTGGTTCTATTCACATTGTCATTATATGCATACTCTTCTTGAGGAATGATAAGGTCCCATGTCTGACCATACTCCTTAGTTAGTGTAAAGCAGAAAATCGCGATCGAACCCTAGTTGTTCTCCCCTCTTCCAACTCTGAGGAGAGAGAAGGGAGGTTTGCTAGGATTCGATGGTTTTCACTTAGGGGAGAGACTTTACATTCAAAAGAGGGGTTGAAACTCATAAGATCCAATCCCACACAATGTAAGATTGGATACTAAATGAATTTCAAGGGTTAGGAAAGCAAGGCTACCCTCTTTTGTAAAGAATGTTGTTAAGGAAATTAAGCTAAGAATACATAGAAAGTCATAAAGATTCGCTTATAAACTGAGTTCGGGTTATAGGATGTGTTAGAATATTTAATCTTTACTTAGCTTAGGTTTATTTTTTTATTTATTTAGTTTAGGATATTCCTTTGGAATTCCTACATGTAATTTGTCCTCTAGTACATGTGTGAGGACAAGTCATTTCTTTTATTTTCCTTTATTAAGGAATATTAGATTTCCTCCATAAGAGGATGTGGACACATGGCACACACATTTTATGAATGGTGGCATTCATAGATTTGGGAGTTACTTTGTAACTCCTCTCCTCATCTCTACTTAAGAGATGTCCTCTCTCTCATTTCTTCTTAATGACAATATTGTAAAGAGCTTCTTGCTCTCTCTCTCTCTCTTTCATTTTTAGGCATTGCCTCATTCATAATATCACAAGGGGTTTTTCTTTGCTTTTCCCCTTTCAAAAGTTCTTGTGCCTCCTTCTTCACATTTGGGTGATGCTCCAAGTTTACTGCTTTTCTCATGGTAACAATTACTTCATCATAAACTTTCTTGGATTAATTTTCCTTTCCTTGCTCTTTTATTTCCTTTCATGGTATCAGAGCAGGTTTCTAATCCTTGTTTTAAGTTGACATTGATGAAGGTTACCATTCTGTGGAGTTCACCTTGTTGGAGGCATTCTTGAGAGGAGAAGAAGTTTTTTTCTAATATTTTCTATTGTGCAGGTTTTGGTTTCAGATTTTTAACTTTTTTTTCAAACTTGTTAACAAGTTTGCCTGCAGGTTTAATCTCCTATTCTAGATAGTTTTTATTAAAAAAAGGGCTTTGGAAGGCTTGCCGCCAAAGTTCCTTCTTTCTAGTTTAAATTTAATTATTTTTAAAGTTTTGGAAGGCTTGCCGCCAAAACTTCAGTGCTAACTCCTTTTCCTGCATACTTTAGATTTCATATTCATTTGTTTTGGAAGGCTTGCCGCCAAAATAGTTTCATCATAAAGTTGTTTTTCTGATTCATATTGCAGGTTCTCACATTTTGTTTACTTGCAAGCTTGTTTGATTAAAAAAAAAGAAATTTAAGCTTCCTTGCAGGATTTTATTATCAAATTTTATCATTTTCTAACCTCATTCACAGAATACTAATTTTTTTAATATCTATTGCTCTATTTCAATCTTTGTTTGTGCTTATTTCAGCCTGGTTTACTTTACATAATAAATCTTACATTTTATTGAGAAAATGCGTTGTTATGCATTAGATTATCAGCTACAATCCTAGCTTATTCATTTCAAGATAAGTTTGATAATCTAAAACTGTAGTTCATTCCTAAGATTCGGAAAAGATTGATTAGCTTTCCATTAGTTTTTTCAAATACGTTAAAAGAAGAGAGTGATTTTGCAGTCTAATTCAGAGTGACTTTACCTTGTAACTTGGGGTTTATACAAAGCTGTCATGTAAATAAAAGACAACTATAAAAATCCACATCATTAAAAAGTTAACTAGCAGATGAATGCCAAAAGAAAATTAATAGATTATCAATTCATTGCCATAATGTTCTCTTAGAACTAAAATTCACTCTGCTATTTTGCTGCATTGGTAGAATCATCTGAAATAGCTGAATGTTGGCTGTGTGTAAGCAAAAATATGATTCAGAATTATATTAAATTGCACAAAAGAAGAAACTAAAGGCTGATAAAGAAACACTGTCTGCATATGCTTCCTAAGTTTATTCAATTCATTTGGAACTTTGTAGCTCGTTCTATATTCCCTTAGTCTGTATTTAAAATCTGAGGAAGGTTTACTTTGGAAACAACAGATTAAAAAAAATAAATCTTTTCATTTCTTCTTTTCCACGGTTTTCCTTCTGCCTCTGCCTGAGCCTTTTTCAAAAGCCTCTCTTTTTTTTTGCAGCTTTGTCTTCTGGTCTGTATTTTAGGAGCATCTTGAACAGCTTTGATGCAAGATTCTTGTCAAGGGTTTTGGTGAACTGGTAGCATTAGTTTATAGTTATACAGCTGATAAACCATCCTAAATAATTTTATAAATATTTTTTTTTAAAACTTATTTTATTTAAACCGTCCCAAGTGTCCTCCTAGTGCAAGCTTCAGCAAATTCAATCTGTCCACGCAAGCAACCTCAACTCCAGGAAGATTCCTGAAACTTCTGTGGTCTGCAACTTCTGTGAATTCCCTGCAAATCATTATTACCTGCTTGCTTCATAAGTTTTTTGTCATTTAATGTCTCTGCAGTCATCTGGCAAGTTTAAAAGTTTTAAAAAAAAAAAAAACTTATTTTATTTAAATCAAGTTTAGTTTAATATTAAATTTTATTAAACTTGTATTATTTCTTTTAAAAAAAAAAAAGTTTAAATAGTCTATATATAAAGATTAATAACGTTAAAAAAAACTAGTTATCAAGTTTTTTTTACATTTAAAATAAATTAAAGTTTTTTTTTGCATAAAGTTTTTTTTAATAAAGCTTTTA
This sequence comes from Cryptomeria japonica, assembly GCF_030272615.1. NCBI lineage: Eukaryota > Viridiplantae > Streptophyta > Pinopsida > Cupressales > Cupressaceae > Cryptomeria > Cryptomeria japonica. The sequence continues at coordinate 435,181,643 of NC_081412.1, read as the reverse complement.
ATATACAATAGTTTTATTTTGTTATTTAAATCAAATTTTAAAAAAAATCAAAAAAATCAATTTCAATTTGTTATTAAAATATAATTTTTTCTTTGGTAAATATTTTTTTTTGTTTAAAAATTTTTTTATTTAAGATTTGAATATAACATTTTTTTACATAAATTTTGTTATAATTCTTACTCAAATCTGGTTAGTTTTTTTAATCAAGGAGGTTAATTTTTTTTTTTTTTTTTTTTTTTAATCCAAGAGGGCATTTTTTTTTCAATATTAAGCATAATTTGTTCATTATTTTGTTATCATGTCTACATTAATTCCAGAAATTAAATTAAATAGTTCCAATTATCACTCTTGGAAAACACATATCTCGTTTATTTTTCGTTTCAAACACCTTTTGGATGTTGCGACTGATAAAACATTTGAACCCGCTACATCTGCTCCTCAAGCCGACCTAGATAGATGGAAGGCTCAAAATGAGGAAGCACTTGGTTTAATTGGTATTTCAATGGTTCCTGATTTGTATGTTTTAATTGGAAATTGTACAAAAGCGCATGAAGCTTGGGAAATTTTAAAAACAACTTATGATAGCTCAAATGAATCTCGAAAAATTCAACTTCAAGATCAACTTGAAGATCTAAGGTATACAGATTTTAAAACTATGGATGAATTCTTATTAAAGTTTGATTTTGTTAATAGTCAATTAACTGGTTTAGGAGTTACTCTTGCTGATTTACGTTTAATTCATCTTATTCTTAAAAAATGTCTTCCTCGTCAATTTCAACAATTTATTATGAATATTCATGCTCAACTCGCTATTCCTAGCTTAGCTACTCAATTAACATATGATATTTTTCGTAATTTATTGCGTCAAGAGGAAGCTAAATTAATTCAATTTGGTACTCTTAAAAGTAGTGAACATGCTTTTATGTCTAAAAATCAAAATCATAATAATACTTTTAGATCCAATAATAATAAACATAATCATAATCATAATAATAATCACAAATCTTCTAATTATCAATCTCATTCTAAATCCTATCATAATAATTCTCATAATAATAATCATAATAATAATCACAATAATCAAAGGAATAATTCTCAAACAAGACCCCATTGCACATATTGTGGGAAAGATGGACATATTACTAATAATTGTTTTAAGAAACAAAATGGTAAAAAGCCCATGAATCAAAATAATCAAAATAATCAACATAAACCTCATTATAAGAAGGGTAATAATAATAATGGTAATTCATCACGTCATGCATTTACATGTACTTATAATGTTTCTCAACCACTTGAGTGGATTATTGATTCTGGTGCATCTCAACATGTTACTTCTCATAAAGAATGTTTTGAATCTTTGCATCCCGATACTTCTAATATTCCTGTTCAATTAGCTAATAATCATAGTTGTAAAGTTGAAGCTATTGGTGATGTGAATGTTCCTAATGGGAAATTACATGATGTTCTTTATGTTCCTGAATTAAAATCAAATTTGATTTCAGTTCCTAAACTTTGTCAAGATTATAAGATTAACTTTTATAGGGGCATATGTTATATCATTGATCCAAACACTAATCAAGTTATTGCTACTGCTAAAATAGATAGTGATAACTTATTCAAGTTCTATGAATTTGCTCCTCCAAAGTATTCTTTGCTTACTACTGTTGATTTTACTATATGGCATGAAAGACTTGGCCATCTCAATTCTGATTATATTTCATTAATGCAAAAAGCAAATATGGTTGATGGATTGCCTACTATTGTTCCTTCTCAAATTGTTTGCAATGGTTGCATGAGTGGTAAGATGCATAGGGAACCCTTTCCTCATGGTCAATCTTGGAGGGCATACACTAAATTGCACCTCGTTCATAGTGATCTCTTGGGTCCCATGGAGAATCCCTCCATCCAAGGTTCAAGGTATGCACTTACCTTTGTTGATGATTTTTCCAGGAGAACATGGATATATTTCCTTCATAGTAAGGATCAAGTGCTTGATGTTTTTACTGAATTTCATATGTTTGTAGAAAGGCAATCTGGTTCTAAAATTAAGATTCTTCGTACTGAAAATGGAAGAGAATATGTCAATAATGCATTTAATGCTTATTTAAAATCTTTTGGAATTAAACATGAGCTTACCGTTCCTTATACACCACAACAAAATGGTGTGGCAGAACGGAAGCATAGGACAATTGTTGAAATGGCTAGATGTTTATTGCATGCTAAAAATATGGATTACAAGTTTTGGGCTGAAGCTATGGCTTGTGCAACATATTTAATTAATAGAACACCTACCAAAGCCTTAAAGGATAAAACTCCTGAAGAAGCTTGGTCTGGTAGAAAGCCTAATTTGCAGAATTTAAGAATTTTTGGTTCCATAGCTTATGTTCACAAACCTAAGGAGAAAAGAAAAAAACTAGATGCTAAATCTTCTCCTTTTATTTTTGTTGGTTATGATGAAAATACTAAAGGTTATAGAGTTTACAATCCTATTACTAACAAGGTAAAAGTTGCAAGAGATGTTTGTATTGCAGAAAAGGGCATTCATGATTGTTCTAAAGTGAAGGATGATGAACTTGGTCAAACCAAAGTTGTGCTTGTGGAGGACCAACCTCCTTCTCTTAACCCTACTCCTAATGCATCTCTTTCTATTCCTTCTAGTGATAGTGATGATGATAATAATAACTCTACTCCTCATGACTCTTCTTCTAGTGATGAATCCATTACTTCTAAAAGAATACCTAAATGGTTTAAATCTTTAATTCAAGATAGTGATGAATACTTAGCTAGAATGGATAAACTTCAAGCTAGGAGAGTTAATTATTTTAATTATGCTTTAATGACTACTATTATGAATTCTAATGATCCTAAAACATTTGATCAAGCTAAAAATCAACCACATTGGCAAAAAGCAATGAAGGAAGAATATGATACTTTAACTTCTAACCAAACTTGGGATTTAGTTCCCTTGCCTCATGGTAAAAATCTTGTTTCTTGCAAGTGGCTTTATAAAACTAAATTGAATGCTAATAATCAAGTTACTAAATTTAAAGCTAGATTAGTTGCTAGAGGTTTTTCTCAAATTGAAGGCTTAGATTATAATGAAACTTTTGCTCCTGTTGCTAAAATGCCTACAATTAAACTTGTGCTTGCTTTAGCTTCTAGAATGAATTGGCCTATTCACCAAATGGATGTTAAAAGTGCTTTTCTTAATGGTGATTTACATGAAGAAATTTATATGTCTCAACCTCCTGGTTTTATTAAAGAAGGTAATGCACACTTAGTTTGTAAATTAAAGAAATCAATTTATGGATTAAAGCAATCTCCTAGGGAGTGGTATTCAAAGATTAATGAATTCTTTCTTTCTCAAGGCTTTATTAGAAGTAAAAATGATCCTAACTTGTATATTAAACATAGTGAAGATGATATTATAATTATTATCTTGTATGTAGATGATTTGATTCTTACTTCAAGTTCCAATACTTTGATTTCTGATATTAAGTTTCAACTTAATCAAAAATTTCAGATGACTGATTTAGGTCTTTTACATTATTTCTTAGGAATGCAAATTTGGCAAACCTCTAAAGGAATTTTTTTATCTCAAAGTAAATATGCTCAAGATCTCATAGATAAGTTTAAAATGAATGATGCTCATCATGTTTCAATTCCTATTGAATTAGGCACTAAGTTAATGCTTGATATGCAAACTCCTCTTGTTGATGCTACTTTGTATAGACAATTAGTTGGAAGTTTAAATTATTTAACTCTTACTAGGCCAGATATTGCTTATAGTGTTGGTTTGGTTTCAAGATTCATGTCTAAACCTAAACAAACACACTTTAAAGTTGCTAAAAGAATTTTAAGATATATTAAAGGAACAATTAATGTAGGTTTGTTTTATGATGCAAATTCTGATTTTACTTTAAAAGGTTTTACTGATTCCGATCTAGGTGGAGATCCCAATGATGGGAAATCTACTTGTGGTTATTGCTTTTTTGTTGGTTCAGGAGCAATTTCTTGGAATAGTAAAAAGCAACAATCTACCTCTCTTGGATCCACTGAAGCTGAGTACAAAGGATGCACTAATGCTTCCAAAGAAGTCTTGTGGCTTAGAAGATTACTTGAAGATTTGGGTCTACCTCAACACGAACCAACTCCATTGTATTGTGACAACCAAAGTGCCATTGCCTTGGCTAAAAATCCAATTTTCCATGCAAGGACAAAACACATTGCTCTCCAACACCACTTTATTAGAGAACAAATTGAAGACAAGCAAGTTTCACTCCTCTATTGCAAGGGGGAAGACCAAGTTGCAGATATTTTGACCAAGCCACTTTGTAAAGAAAAGTTCCAATTTCATTGTAAAAATCTTGGATTACAACCCATTGAAGGGTTTGATGTAAGCTCCCCAAGTAAAGCTTAAGGGGGGGTGTTAGAATATTTAATCTTTACTTAGCTTAGGTTTATTTTTTTATTTTTTTAGTTTAGGATATTCCTTTGGAATTCCTACATGTAATTTGTCCTCTAGTACATGTGTGAGGACAAGTCATTTCTTTTATTTTCCTTTATTAAGGAATATTAGATTTCCTCCATAAGAGGATGTGGACACATGGCACACACATTTTATGAATGGTGGCATTCATAGATTTGGGAGTTACTTTGTAACTCCTCTCCTCATCTCTACTTAAGAGATGTCCTCTCTCTCATTTCTTCTTAATGACAATATTGTAAAGAGCTTCTTGCTCTCTCTCTCTCTCTCTTTCATTTTTAGGCATTGCCTCATTCATAATATCACAAGGGGTTTTTCTTTGCTTTTCCCCTTTCAAAAGTTATTGTGCCTCCTTCTTCACATTTGGGTGATGCTCCAAGTTTATTGCTTTTCTCATGGTAACAATTACTTCATCATAAACTTTCTTGGATTAATTTTTCTTTCCTTGCTCTTTTATTTCCTTTCAGGATGAAGCTGCGGACCTGGAATTAGCAGTAGAATGTCGATACGGCGCTGTCCTGCAAATTTGAGCAAAAGTTGTTGGGACGATGGCGCCCGACGCCACGGTCCTCTGAAAAATCCGTGAAACGAAGGGGGATCTGTTCGTCTCTGCACAAGGATTCCAGATCTTCAATTTCAGCCGCGTACCTGCAACCTACACACAGAAAAGCGAAGATGATTGGGGGGTTAGGGATTAGGGGTTTGCCTTTAGGTCAAACCCCGGTTTTGGAATTAACCAAGAAATGAGCAAGAGCTGTAAATGTAAATGACTGTAAAACAAGTACTAATACCTTGTTCTAAGGATGTTTGTATCCTTATGTGCGAAGGTATAGATGTTGTATGTTGTATGTTGTAGCATGTAGTATGTGATCTCCTCTTCAATGGTTGAATCCTTGACTTGAATGCAACACTTAGCCTTGAATGGAGACTTGAAATGATCAATTGCTTGAAGGAATGCTTGAATGCTTGAATGCTTGAATGTTTGAGTATAGTTTCAATGCTTTTTCCCTCATGTATCTCTTCTCTCAAATGAGAGAGAAAAATGTAGTTTATATACTTGTCATTTAGGGCTGATAGACTGATTTTCCCGACCTTAGGCCGACCAGGAAATGTAATTTCCAAATTGCAAACAAAAAGACTCGAGCCCCTTAGGAGACCGGGCCCAAAATAGGACCCAGGGACCAGGGCGCTGGGCGCCCTGGTCCTGAAGGACTAGGGGGCTGGGCGCTCTGGTCCCACCTCCCGGGACAACAGGGTGCAAGGAGGTTCAGGCCAGGGTGCTTGAAAAATGCAGTTTTCAGTGTCGCGAGCAAGTTTTGGGGTCTCCATTCAGGTTGCGTGTTGCGTCGCCATCGTGAAGATCAAAATGCAGTCGAAATTGCAAGTGTCACAATTTTAGGACGCTACATTTAGCCCCCACTTTAGCGGGAGTATGTATGCTCATACTTCCGGTAAAGTACAAGGAAACAACATTGAAAGACTTTCACCACGTCAAGGAAGCAAGATACACCAAGCCCCTAGTGGACTAAGGATCTTACGACTTCGATTGACAAAGTAAAAGGGAAGATCACGAGGGAGAACCATGACTGTCAGTAGTAAGATTCCCTCACTATGAGTCATGCAAGAAAGATATCAAAAATTTTCAAGGCAAGGTTAAATTTACCAAGAAATTTTCAAGTATCTTGAAAAGATATGAACGGGATGTATGCCCCCCTACGTTAAAGCGATAGCACATGCCTCACCGGGGGTGATTGTTTTAACGTAGTGATACACATAAGAAATGAGAAAGGAGCACGTTATCGCAAGGATTTAGCCCCCAAGTGTGAGATAAACCCAAGGATAATAGACACAAAACATAAAGCATGAGGTGACTTCACTTTCCTCGGGGTCAGTATGCTGTATGATAATTCATGTATATATATCATATGTATGTATGCATAATTGTTCTTCATTCCCCAATCAAGGAAGGTCACCTAGAAGAAGGGAACACATGTGTCTTTTGAGTCAACATGAGAGAGACCGAGAGATCTCAATGCTTTGCATCGTCCTCAAGTAGACAACACCAACGACAACAAATAGAAGAATGAGAATAACATATAGAAGAAGTAACAAAAGAGAGGGGGAGAGAATCTGTTATGCTAATGTAACTAGTCTAGCACGTCATCTACCCCCCGATCTTGCTGATCAATGTTTCGGGAAGGCAGGGAACACACTAGAGGAGGAACATCCAACACAGCAGATGGAGCTATCACAAGATCCAAACAAGGGCTATGTTCATGTTCCGAGCCACATTGTTCTTGTCTAGGAGCTAGGATAAGTGCTTTAGAAAATTCATTAGATAAATGGTTATCAACATCAACAAGTTCATATTCACTATCAGAAGCAAGAGGAGTAACATTTTCATCTATATCATCATCAAGATTTATAAAAATAGGATCTTTAACTCGCACAGGATCAAGACCATCATGCATCTTATGTTTAGGAGATTTAGGCTCAATGTCCGGCTGAGGAGAAAATGGAATAATGCTTGTTGAAGGTGTTTTTGGAGATTGCAAAGTTTGAGAAGCAGCTGCTTGAGCTCTAAGACGACGCTTTCGTCGGCGTTCACGTGCAGAACGATTTTGTCTAGTCTTAGTAGGAAGTGGAGAAGATTGAGGAGGAGGAATGTTCTCATCCTTAGCACTTGGGTGTTTAGGTTGTGGTCTCTTAGGCTGGATAATAGGAGAAGAAGAAGGTCTCTTCTCTCTATAAAAAGAAGGAGGAGGAACTGCTCCATATAAGGGAAGAATATTTGGTTTAGGGAGAAGACCAAGTCCATCATGACGAGGAGGTATAGGTCTACTCTTAGGAAGTTTATTAGGCATAGACATAGTCACATCCATAGGGATGGGTTGGGAATCTTCTTGAGGAAAGACATTAGTTTTATCTTTCAAAGGAAGAACTTCCTTCTCAAGAATGATAGGAATGTCAAGTTTAGGTGTTCTAGGTTCACTTAGAGATAAGATCATATCTGTTTTCCACTTTTTATAAGATTTGAAAAGATGATCACTTCGCGGAGGAAGAGATTGGAATTGTTTAGGCCAAAAGTAGTCTATAGGAACACTAGAAGTTCTTTCAGCTGGTTTAAAGAGACTATGATTGACAGTAACAACTTCACCATTATGGGGAAATTTCAAACACTTGTGAATAGGAGAAGCAATAGCTTTCATGGAAGATAGCCAAGGATAGCCAAGCTTCACACGAAATTGTTCGGAAGATGGAATAATAGCAAAGTTCACATCAAGGGATTTGTTATGGACCTCAATAGGCAATGTAATAGAACCAATTGCGGGAGAAGAAAATGCATCAAATAATTTCACAATCACATCTGTTTTGTCATAGATCACTTGATTCAATTGCAAAGTAAAAAGAAATTCTTCAGTAATAACATTAATCATGCACGAAGGATCAATAAGCACTCCATGGCAAGGTGTATTCTTGACTTTTGCAACTATGTATAAAGGACCATCAGGTGCCCTAATGGTTTCACTAGAATCAAATGTGATGGAAGGTTCTTTAGGGATTTCTTGCTGCTCTACAAAGTTAATCACATTCGGGGTCATAGACACAAGACCATCAAATGAAAGAGAGGAATCATTAGCCTCAATCGCATTAGAGGTATGAGAAGGCAATGGATCAGTGAAAATCTGAAGATTTTGGTTAGGAGGAGCTACAGATGTGTTGCCTTTATCATTCACTCCAGAAATAGAAATAGTATTATTATCAGTCAAATCCTGAATTTTACCCTTTAAAGAAAAACATTTTTCAGTATCATGACCAGGCTGACGATGAAATTGACAAAAGGCTTTGTTATCAAAATAAGGTGAAGTAATCTTTGCAGGATCAATTTGTCTTATAGGAGGAAGAGTAAGCACATTTTGTTCCAATAACTTATTCATAATACTATGCAATGATTCATCCAAAGGAGTATACTTTCTTTCTCTCTTGAAAAATTTAGAAATAGGAGGCACACCTGATGCTGCATTCACATTGTTGTTGATGATGTTTTCATTGAATTTGATGGAATCTCTGTTCGGTTTAAACTTCCCAAATGGTTGTTGACTGCTATCACCCTTATCACTCGGAGCCATAGGATGTGATTGTTCCATTTGACTCACAGTCAGTTGATAATTGTGAAGAGTTGCACACAACTGTTGGAAAGAAGTAAACTCAGAAAACAAAAGTTTGTCTCGAATATCTTTTTGTAAATTAGAAATAAAGATTCTTTGAATATCATTGTCAAGCACTGGAAAAGAAATTTGAGCATACAAATGCTTATATCTACCAATGAAATCAGTCACTTTTTCTTTAACACCTTGTTTACAATGCATTAACTCAATCAAAGTAACTTTAGGACTTATATTGTTTTGAAATTGTTGAATGAAAGCATTTGCAAGTTGTTCGAAAGAAGTAATAGAATAAGAAGGCAACGAGCAATACCATTGTAGGGCTTTGTCTCTTAATGTTCTAGTAAACAGTTTTGCAAGCAACCTTTGGTCATAAGCAAAATCAGTACAAATTGTTTGAAAAGTCTTAACATGTGTTAGAGGATCTCCTTTACCATTATAAAGCTCCAAATGCGGGATTTCAACATGTTTAGGAGGGATAGCTCGAACAATGTCAAGAGAAAGTGGGCTCGCAACGTCAAATGTGGGCACACTGAACTTAGATTGATTCATAGAGGCAATTTGTTGCTGTAAGAAGAGACAGTTTGTGCTAGATTGTTAATGGTCGCTTCAATCGAAGAATTCATATTGGATGTGTTAGATTGAGATGGAGGTGTTATGTTATTGAAAGAAGGTAAAGAGTAAGGTGGTGGGACTCGATGATAATTAGTCATAGGAGATAATTGGACAAGAGGAACACTACAAGGAGGAATGGAATGGTTAAATGAATTGCCCCCTTGCGTCATGTTCATTTGTGAAGATGTAATAGGAACACTCATTGGAGGAATGAATGAAGAAGTCGGATTGAATGAAGGAAGAGGGTTAATTGAAGAAGAAGGGTTGCCCCCATGACTGGTGATCATAGGAGGAATGTCTTGTGTTGAAGTAGTCATTATGTTTGATGTAAAAGTAGGTATACTAGCAATAGGAGTCGTCAAAGGAATAGAATGATTGTCTTGGGTAGGAGGTTGTGTATAACCTAAGGTTTCGGCACAACTCTTCATAGGCATCACATTTGAATCCACAATGTGTGCAATACCACGCAAAATATCAATTCCATTCTTATCACTTTGAAGCATACATTTTAGACCCTCAATTAAAGGAAGAGCTTGACTATCAGGGTATTCTTGAGACATCCATTATCGAAAATCGTCAAATTGGTTATCCAATTTCAAAAGTTGTTCTACAGAAACCTCATGGAGAGCTTCTTCATCATTAGGAGGATTAGAGGAATTACCCATGTCCTCGTTAAAAAGGCTATTCAAATTAGGTTCCATCTCCTCAGTAGTTAAACCTCGGAAAGACTTAATTCTACGGCTTCGTCTAACGGGAATAGTGTAAGTAGGGCTTATTGTTGTAAAACTCATGCACTAGAAAGAGAGAGAAGATTTTGAATTTAGAGGTAGCAATTTTCAGTAAAATCAGCCAATCTTCTGGATTTAAGCTGTTAAATGCAATCACAACAGTCTCCCAAAATTTCGAAAAAAATGTCCGGGACCGTGGCGCCCAGAGTGCAACACGGTCCTTGCAACTTTTTTCGAAATTTGCAGGGATGAAAGGTATGATGATTTTAGAGCTAATCTGAAAAAATTGAGTGATTTTATGATCTGTAGATAGGCCAAATTAAAGTTGCAAATTCAAAATTGAACCCTATCAAGATTGTCGAAAAATGCAAAAATTTGAATTTTGAAAAAGAGAGGGAAACTGAAATTTTGAATTTTATGATTTTAGAGGGAATGTCAAGAGCAATGCAAATTTTGAAATTTGAAAATTGACTCAATTTCACGCAAAATTCAATTTTGAAAGCGGAAATCAAAGTTGTTGTAATTAAACACTTAATTTCAAAAGTCACAAAATGCAAGAATTTGAATAAAGCACTGAAATTTTGAATGAATGCAAACACAATTTTCAGATTTATGATAATAAAAACGCAATTTTGACACAAAATTTTAATTTCAATGATTTTTGAATGATTAGAAGCCTTAGACCAAGCAATCGCAAGACCAACTTTGACTGTAATTTTGAAAGTGTTATAATTGACAAAATCAGCCAAAATTCTGGATTTTAGCAGGAAAATACAGCAAGATCTCGCTCCCGAAATTTTGGAAAAAATGTCGGGGACGATGGCGCTCGGAGTGCAACACGGTCCTCGCAACTTTTTTCCAAATTTTCAAGGATGAAGGATATTGTGATTTTATTGCAGAATCCAAAGTTACAGCTGATTTGGAGATGTTTCGATTGGTCAAATTGTCGGACAAAGGTTGAATTAAGAGGGTTTCAAAAATTAGGGTTTTGACATTTAACCACTTAATTTTCAAAATTAAAGCACAAATATGAATTGAAAATTTGTAATAGAAGGGCAGATCTGAAACAGGCATTAACATTTAGACATTTCGCAAGTTCAATTACTAAAAAGAAAATTTAGGGTTTTTATGCAATCATCTCTAAGATTTTGCAAAAGATCAAACATGGAAATGTAATCAATTTTTTCAGATCTAAGCATGAAAAATTAGAAAGGATGTTCACGTCGGGTTCACCAAAATGTAAAGCGGAAAATCGCGATCGAACCCTAGTTGTTCTCCCCTCTTCCAATTCCGAGGAGAGAGAAGGGAGGTTTGCTAGGATTCGATGGTTTTCACTTAGGGGAGAGACTTTACATTCAAAAGAGGGGTTGAAACTCATAAGATCCAATCCCACACAATGTAAGATTGGATACTAAATGAATTTCAAGGGTTAGGAAAGCAAGGCTACCCTCTTTTGTAAAGAATGTTGTTAAGGAAATTAAGCTAAGAATACATAGAAAGTCATAAAGATTCGCTTATAAACTGAGTTCGGGTTATAGGATGAAGCTGCGGACCTGGAATTAGTAGTAGAATGTCGATACGGCGCTGTCCTGCAAATTTGAGCAAAAGTTGTCAGGACAATGGCGCCCGGCGCCACGGTCCTCCAAAAAATCCGCGAAACGAAGGGGGATCTGTTCGTCTCTGCACAAGGATTCTAGATCTTCAATTTCAGCCACGTACCTGCAACCTACACACAGAAAAGCGAAGATGATTGGGGGGTTAGGGATTAGGGGTTTGCCTTTAGGTCAAACCCCGGTTTTGGAATTAACCAAGAAATGAGCAAGAGCTGTAAATGTAAATGACTGTAAAACAAGTACTAATACCTTGTTCTAAGGATGTTTGTATCCTTATGTGTGAAGGTATAGATGTTGTATGTTGTATGTTGTAGCATGTAGTATGTGATCTCCTCTTCAATGGTTGAATCCTTGACTTGAATGCAACACTTAGCCTTGAATGGAGACTTGAAATGATCAATTGCTTGAAGGAATGCTTGAATGCTTGAATGCTTGAATGTTTGAGTATAGTTTCCATGCTTTTTCCCTCATGTATCTCTTCTCTCAAATGAGAGAGAAAAATGTAGTTTATATACTTGTCATTTAGGGCTGATAGACTGATTTTCCCGACCTTAGGCCGACCAGGAAATGTAATTTCCAAATTGCAAACAAAAAGACCCGAGCCCCTTAGGAGATCGGGCCCAAAATAGGACCCAGGGACCAGGGCGCTGGGCGCCATGGTCCTGGGGACCAGGGCGCTGGGCGCCATGGTCCTGGGGACCAGGGCACTAGGCGCCCTGGTCCTAAAGGACCAGGGCGCTGGGCGCTCTGGTCCCACCTCCCGAGACAGCAGGGTGCAAGGAGGTTCAGGCCAGGGTGCTTGAAAAATGTAGTTTTCAGTGTCGCGAGCAAGTTTTGGGGTCTCCATTCAGGTTGCGTGTTGCGTCGCCATCGTGAAGACCGAAATGCAGTCGAAATTGCAAGTGTCACAATTTTAGGACGCTACAGTTAGACAACTCAACAAATTGCCTAACACTCTATTGATGACTGCAGTTTGACCATCTGTTTGTGGATGATAAGTTGAGCTAAATGACAAGTTAGTTCCTAGTCTCCTCCATAATGTCTGCCAAAAATGACCCATGAACTTGTTGTCCCTATCTAAAACAATTCTTAAAGGGAGTCCATGAATCCTAACAATCTCTTTGAAGAAGAGATGTGCAACATAGCTAGCATCATGTGTAGTCTTACATGGAATGAACTGACTCATATTGGAAAATCTATCTACTACCACATAGATGATGTTCATACTTGTTTTAGTCTTGGGAAGTCCTACTACAAATTCCATGCTTATACATTCCCAAGGTCTGTTAGGGACTGGCAATGGCTGATAGAGACTAGCATTGCTTGATCCTCCTTTTTCTCTTTGACACACTCCACATTGCTCTACATATCTTTTCACATCTCCTGGCAATTTTGGCCAATAGTAGTACCTCTGTACTAAATCTAGGGTCTTATTAATCCCAAAGTGTCCACTCAAACTGCCATTATGTTTCTCTTGGATGAGGTTCTCCCTCATAGATCCTCTAGGTACACACAACTAGTTACCTTTGAACAAGAGACCATTTTGGAGAGTGTAATCTGCATACTCACCATGGAAATGGTTCTCAAACTCTTTGCAAACCTTGTAAGCTAATGAGAAATCTTCATCTCCTTCATAGAGGTCTTTGAAACCTTCTATGCCTATGCTCTACAACTGTAACTCTTGAATAGTCAACAACTTCCTGCTCAATGCATCTGCCACCTTGTTAAGTTGCCCCTTCTTATGCTTAATGGTGAAGGTGAAGGATTGGAGGTATTCCATCCATTTCAGATGTCTATTGCTTAGCTTCTCTTGAGTGTTGATGTAACTCAATGCCTGATTGTCTGTGAACACTACAAATTCCTTTGGGAGTAGGTAATGCCTCCATTTTTTTAGAGACTGCACTAATGCATATAACTCTAGGTCATAGGCTGAGTACTTCTTCTTTGCTTCATTAAGCTTCTCACTAAAAAATGCCACAGGTCTTCCCTCTTGACTCAATACACCACCTACTATAATTCAACTTGCATCATACTCCAAGGTGAATAGCTTATCAAACGTAGGTAGGAGAAGGATAGGTTTTGTGGCTACTTCCTGTTTCAACAATTGAAACGCTTTGTCAGCCTGCTTAGTCCGTTTAAACTTGGTTTTAAGACATCCTTTAATGGTGTCAAGGACTAGTGCACATATGCCACTGAAATTCCTCACAAACTTCCTATAGAATTGAGCTAATCCATGGAAACTTCTAGCTTCAATCCCTGTTTTAGGTGCAGGCCAATTCATGATTGCCTCCACTTTGCTTGGATCCATCTTCAAGGTTCCCTTAGACACCACAAATCCTAGGTAAACCAGCTCTTGCTTCAAGAAGTCACACTTCTCTAGGTTGATGGATAGCTTCTCCTCATGCAACCTCTCTAAGATTAACCTCAAATGCTTAAGGTGCTCTTCTTTGGTTCTGCTATAGATGAGAATGTCCTCTAGGTACACCACCACAAATTTGCTTGTGAAATCCTTCAACACTTCATTCATCAACCTCATGAAGGTGCTTGGAGCATTGGTGAGTCCAAATGGCATCACAAGCCATTCATACAATCCCTCTGTGGTTTTAAAAGCAATCTTCCACTCATCACCCTCCTTAATTATTATCTAGTGATAACCACTTTTAAGGTCTAGCTTGGTAAAATACATAGCCCCTCCTAAATAGTCCATTAGATCCTCTTTTCTAGGAATAGGAAACCTATACCTTATGGTAATCCTATTGATTGCTCTTGAGTTAGTGTAAAGTCTCCACTTACCTCCTTTTTTTGATGCTAGCACTAGCAGGACTGCACATGGGCTGATGCTCTTCTTAATCAGTCCTTGTTCCAATAACTCCTACACTTGCCTTGCTACCTCCTTATTCTGATTAGGTGTGAGCTTATATGTAGCCTTGTTAGGTAAGGATGCACCAGGAACAAAGTCTATTTGATGGCTTATACATTTGCTTCACCTCCTTGGGTACTTCTACCTACAACTTGTCTTCTTCCTCCTTTGGCTTCATAAAGATGGCACACTTCACTATCTCCTCCTCATGTAGTAAGTTTAAGAACTCTTTACCTGTAGCCATTAAGACACTAGGTGTCTTTGAAGTTCCTTCTTCATTCTCTGTCAAAGACTGAATTTTCAAGGTCTTGTTGTCCTTCTTAAAGGAAATGGAGTTCTCCTCTCCATCATAGATCACCTTCCTATCAAATTGCCAAGGTCTTCCTAGCAGCAGATGACATGCATCCATGGGCAACACATCACAAAGGATTTTGTCCTTGTATCCTCCAATGGAAAACTCTACCCAAGTCTGTTCATTGACTAGCACACTCTGCTCATGATTCAACCATGTCACCTTGTATGGGTTTGTGTGGGGTATCCTTGTGAGTTCTAGTTTCTTGACTGCCTCTTCTGATATGATATTGTCAGTTGAGCCTAAATCAACTATCACCTTGCACACTTTACCAAGAATCTTGCATCTCACCTTAAACAATGCTCTCCTATGCTTAGGTTCATTCTTCTCTGGCTATCTTATCAAGACCCTATTGAACATTAGATTTTCTCCACTCTCTGATTCAATATGGTCCACCTCAATTGTCTTGCTGCTTGATGAGTCTTCATGTGCATATGCAACCCTCTTTCCACTATTTGATGATATAGGCTTGTCAGGGCATCTATATGTCGGGTGTCCCAATTGTCCACAATTTTAACACTTCATTGTTGCAAAGTAGGAGTTACCTCTACTGGTACCTCTATCCCTATTTGGACCACCTTGTGCACCTCTTCCTCTATAGTGTCCTCCTCTAGGATCAGTTTCATTGCCATGTTCAGTCAACTTGGCTTCTCCTTGGTTCCTCTGCTCACTTGACTTGCTTTGGTAACCACCTCGGTGGTTCATTTGGTCTCTACCTCTGCCTCTACCCCTATTATTGGAGTCTCCTTTCCTTTTGTTCCTCTCTTCTACCTTGGTAGTGAGATGATGAAACTTCTGGACAATAGTAGGAGTCCATAGGCTTATCTCCTCTTGAATGTTCCACTTTAGGCTGCTTAGATACCTAGCCACCTTAATGGATTCATCTTCTTGGACTTTGGACCTATGACATAGCTTTTGAAACTCCTCTGTGTAGGAGGCCACATCAAGATCCTTCTACTTCAATCCTTGTCTCTTTTTATGAAGTTGGACTTCATAATCCAATGGTAAGTAGTTCTCCTTAATCTTACCCACCATAGCTTTCCAATTTGCAATAGGTAGCTTTCCCATACTAACTCTTTCTTCTTGCAGGTCCTTCCACCATGTCAAAGTTGCTCCCCTTAATCTTGATTTGGCAACTTTAACCTTCCGAGCCTCTATCACTCCTTCACATTCAAAGTGGTTTTCCATGCCCTCAATCCATTCCATAATAGTGTCTATGTCCATTCTTCCACTGAAATGTGGCAATCCTTCAAAAGCCTTGGTGTTCAAAGCCTAAATAGCTTTCACAAATGGTTCTTCATTGAACAAGGGATCTGGTTCAAGGATAATATCATCTATGTCTATAGGTTTCTTTCCTTTACCCTTGGTGTCTTCATCCCAAGGTCCTTGTGTCCTTTGATCCACCACTTCTTGCTGTTTATCCCTCATCTCACTCATAGCCTCTTCAAGGAGTCTATTCTTCTCCTTCTATTCTTCCACCTCTCTAGCCAACTCTGCATTAGTGACCATTCTACTCTCCCCTACTGATTCACCAGTATATAGAGACATACACAGTCCAACAAGTCTTTTACTTGCTCTGATACCAATCTGATGGGATGGGGTTATGGATAGACTAGCCTAGTCTATGCTCTTGGATCCTTTCCTTGGATCACCTGGTATTCTCTACACACCCTAGGGTCTCTAGGACTTCCCTTTGCTTGAGGAATCCCCTGACCTTTCCCAATCCACCTGTTGGACAATATATTTGAAATCAAAAAATCTTCCCAAAGGCGTGAGAGTTAAAAGATCATCGGCCAAGATATCATGTTGAGCATCTCAGAAAGAGTTTCACCAAAAGAATACTTTCATCAAAATAAAACATGAAGTGTAAAACACTAAGTTAAGATGTCTTCGGCAGAATATCTCTTTTAGTAAATGAAGGTAGCTGCTCATCGATATTCCAGTTTCATCGAAAAGTGAAAGGCCAACAAAGAGTGAAGTCGAGGAAATACAATTGCCGAAGAGACTTAAAAAACATTCATCGAAAAGAAAATCTTATTGATAACAATATGTCGATAAAAGTAGAGGGATTTCATTGATAAAAGAAGGACAGCGAAGAAAAAAGGTTTTCGGAGGGCTTGCATGAACTTTCACCGAAGAACAGAACTCATCGAAATATGATTTTGATGAAACTCACGAATGACTCATCGAAAGAAATTTCATCGAAGAAAGGATGATTTCGAGGAGACTAGAAGATGATTTTTCGACAAGGGCTATTCATCGATAAGGTGATATTGAGGAAAATGAACTTTTGATGAAAGATCAAAGTATTCAGCCGAAGACAAGGGTTTCATCGAAAACTCGATTCACGATCATTTTAGTTGAATAGTACTTCCCTCGAAAGAATTAAAAGCTCCAATGGAGGAATGGCGGAGTGAACTTATAAGCATCAGGGATCGGGCTCTATCAAGATTGGATCGAAGCAAAGACATGGCCCCTACCGTCAACCAAGTGATACTCGAATACCTTTCACAGGGAGAAGAATTAAAGAAACAGAGCATCAAGATCAAGACTTTTAAAGAAGATGATTATATTCATTATTTAGGGATTCTTAATCTCTTTTTACTTAAGTTTGTTAGAAATGTTCAGATTGACAATTAATATTTTGAAAAGACACGTCTTTTCATAGATGACATTTGCTCTCATATATATATGAGAGAGGTTTCTTGTAATATTTTGGGAAGAGATATCGGTAGGAACAAGATAGTAATGTATGACAGCTTGTAAGCTTTCTGTTATACAAATTTTGATGGAATACATAATATAATTAGTCATCTTTTCTTTGCATATGCGTTCCAGATTATTTGATTCATTGTTGGCAATCACTTGTGATATTATCTAAAGGAGATAAGGTTATTCATATTCTTTGAGTGAGATTTATGTTGTATGTCATAAGGTTGAAATAAAAGTTCTGCTTGCAAATTGTAATTGTTCTTTGCAGTGCTTACCTAGATGGTCCCTTAAAGGTAGGGTTAAATTCATTCAAGCAACTTATGATATAGGCATTCAATTGATCTCATAAGAAATAGTAACTGATAGATCCATAAAGGGGTGGGTTTAAAAACTGTCTCACAAGTTCGCACAGTAAGTCCCAAGAGAATATAAAGACTCTGTAGCCCAGACAGCAAAGAAGGCACTAGCCATTTATAAATTACACTTATCACCATATTCATCATATGTTATTTCAAAGCAATTGGAGTAATTGAGTAGGAAATATAGAATAAGTTGGCAGTAGTGTATTCAAAGATCGAATAGCTTCTACAATAACAATCTTGAACTCATCTACTATATCTCCATCCTAGGAACTTATGCCATTCTGAGATAGGAGGAAACTAGATCAAGATACCAAATCTGCTATAAAAAGCATTAGTTGAAGGAACAACTAGTGAGTAGGTATACCCGCCTAGGTCTTGCAGAGCCTAAAGTGAGAGAGTTAGTAACCAAATAGGTTCACTCTATAAGTTGGCCAAGTCAATTGGAGGGTTTGATCATAGGAGTTGGCATTTCTTTAGAACCAATCCAATCTATTTATTTGAGACCCAACACCACCCACCAATGAGTTGCAATGCTACTCTTAAGGTCTCACCTACTCATGAGACTCAAACCCCTTACTATGGCTAATAAGGGCTAATCTTTTTCCACACCTTCCAAGGTCTTAGCAAGGTTGTTTCAGGTCTATTTCATGGTCTATCCACCCATTCATGAGCCCCCAATAGGTTTCAAGATTCTAACCCCTTATCGATTTCACAAATTTGGGTTTTTGCCTTCAAATAGGGCTACAAGGATTAGGACCAATTAGGCCTCCTAACCGGTCTTCTAGGGCTCCCTCTCACAAACGGTGAACAAACAACCCAAACTCCCAAAATGGATTTCCATTCATTTGGCAAGGACTCATGGATTTTCTAGGTTTTAGGCCTCCAAGTGTCTGTACAGTGTCCTTGGTGGATTTTAAGGTTTTCAAGGGTTTTTGTGAGGGTTTTTAGGGTCTGCCTGGGTCACAGTGAAGGTTTTGTGTTTTAGCCACCTTGTTTGGATTGGTGGAGGCTCCTCCTTCACACAAATGATTCTTCACACACTCCTCTACACTTCCTCCAAAGGATGCTCTCTCCACTAACCAACCTTGCTCTCCAAGACCTCTGCAATTTGACTCTCCTAACTAGGCACTGTCCAGTCTCGCCTAGGAGTAGGCCTTTGCTTGGCCTCCTTGCATTTCCAAGGGCCTTGCCTAAATGGGACTATAGTATAGGGTCTTCACATCCATTCCCCATGGTTTCATGGTGCTTCCACAATGGGGAATGGAGTTAAGACTTCATTTACTCAAACCGGTCCAAAACTGGACAGTGAGACTGCAACTTACAAATTATTTACAAACACACTCAACCAGTAAACAAAAAGCAAATATAATCACTCATAATGAAGATATATACACCAAAGAAGACATTTCACATAGGTTTTCTCACAAATCAATCCATTAGTTTGCTCGGTAACTTCATTCAAACTGACTGGTAACTTAAAAATAGTCACAGTCAAGCTTTTCTTCATTGGGCCGTACAATGTCTGACATCCAACCCATGCATTTAGGGTTTGAAAATACTTATACCACCTTTGCCTTAGTCTGTGTGCCAAATTTAGGGTTGTCCATGCAATATTAAGGATTTTGACCTCCTGGTGGAAAAGTTGCTTGACAACTTTTAAAAGTTGTCATGCAACTTTTGAGCAACTTTCCCAATGTTGGTCTTCATGAGTCCTAGACCCACAATGGGCCAACCTAAGGACACCACCATGTTATGGAGGACCCATAAACACCATAAAGACACACATACCCTCCATTTTCAAGAAAATCACAGTCTTGACTTATGACCCCTAAGATCTCCTTTAGGACCCTAACTAGGACCTATGAGCAATTGGCTCATTATTTTATATGCAATGGCTTTGTAAGAAGCATAATACCAACAAAAAAAGGAGGGAGAGCTTGGAAGGGTGCTCCTGCACCAATGAAGAAAGTGTTGCTTTATGGAAAACAATCATGAATCAACAAAAGAAAGTTGAAGAGGAAACAACAAAGGTAAACAAACAGGATCAGAGTGTAGCTTCCCTTGACAAAGGGAAAGGTAAATAAAAAGACTGTACTGAAGGTTTTGATGTTGTCTAACTTGATTAGATCATAGGAAATGTTGTGTCAGATATTCCCAATCTGACAAAGGATGTCGAGAAACTAGTTCACACTACACCGGTGATGGGAGCTGATCAAACTAATAATCCCGATCAAGATGAAGTGACAATTGAAGACGTTCCTTATGAAGATACACCTCACAAAAATTCATTGACACCAAATCTAATTCTGTTAGAAAAAGGCCAAGAGGAAGAGAAGAAAGTAGAGGATAAGAAAGCAGTGGTGGATACTCCTCCGGCAAAGAGGAAGTTAGACTTAGAAAAGGAAAGTGAAAAGAAGAAAGTAAAACTCACCACTGCAACCAATCCTGAGGTTGAGATTGTAGAAAAGGGAGATGAAATAGAGGAGGAAGAAGAGCAAGAATTGGTCATTGATATAAATAAAATGACTCCCAAGCAATTGATGAAAGTCTTAGAAAAACTGAAAATTCAAGCTGAAAAGGCTAAATTGAGAGCAAAGAAAAAAAAGGCAAGAATTCTTAATTCTACCAAGACAATTCTATTTGACCTAATTATTGACATTGTTGTTGATGACAATGCACCAAACATTGATCAATTGGGCACTCTTGTAACAACATTTGGTTCAGAGGTAACCGATCTGGAAAAGGTTGCAGTAAGACAATATGAATCAAAGAGAAGAGAAAAAGTAATGGAATGAATATCAGTTGGAAAAGTTTCCCTCTCCAACGCACAAAAGAGGTGAAAGATATACTACAAGAAGCTGGCTAATTATTGGTCAAATCATCAAGTTTTACTGATTTAATCAGAGATCTAGAAGATAAAAGAACTTAGACTCAAAGAAAAATTCAAGATCTGATGGGTTCTTTTGATCCTCTTACCATCTCAGCATCAACTTTTAGTGGCAAGGTCAAACTGCTCAATCATGAAATCAAAAGGTTGAAAGAAGAAGAGGACAAATGAGGTCTTAGTTTGTTAGAGCTACAATGCTACCTAGCACCAATTATTTATTTCATGCAAATGAATGTTAAAGGAGCAAAACACCTCATAAGTGAACCTGATTGCAAGACAGTCAATGATATGCAGGTTTTTGTTGCAATTTTACATGGACATTTCAACACCATGAAACAAGTAAAGCCTTCATGGAAATCCTCTTTGAAAGCAACTCAAGAAAATTTCTCAGAAATGTGTGCTTTACTTTCATGAAGCATTTTGTAGTCTTCTCCATTAATGTCAAAAGGAGGAGTTTTGTAGAGTTTATATATTATGTGGTAGATGAATGGATTAGAGTTACAAGGGTCAGAAATAGGGGTTAGAAACTGACACATTTTGTAGTGTTTGCCAACAATGCCAAAGGGGGAGTTTGTTGGCATTATGGTGCATTTTGGATGATCGATGAATGAAATGGTTGTCATTATTGGCAACATCATCTTCTAAGTCTTCTTAGTCCATTCGTAAAGAAGTAAAGGATAACTGGTAAAGAACAAGAGTTCTTATTTGTATCGACAGAGTGTAGATTGGCTAAGTAGTCAGAAGACCAGTATATAGAGGATTAACCAGCTAAGCAGAGTATAGACCGGCTAAGCAGTATATAGATAGGGTAAGAAGAGTATAGACTGGCTATGTAGTGAGTAGACTAACACATAGGCAGTCAACTAGCCAAGCACTAAACAGATCAGTACACCGGCATAATAGGAGTCTCAACTGACAGACTTGGAAATGTTCAGTTAACATCCAGTTGAACCGACAGTCAACCAATAGACTTATCGGCATGAACGACTCTCTTCACCGATATTCCTGGAATGATTTCTAGAGAGTAATTTATGGCATGATAACAAAATTTTGAATCTATTGTTTGGAGGGAAAGTTGGTGCCAAAACCATAGGCTAATATATTCACACAATTCATTCTGATTATGTTGTTGTTCATGTGAAAAGAGATCTGTGAAAGTGAGCATAGGGGGAGCAGAACAAAGTGTAGAGCTAAGGGTTAGAGGAATGGAAAATTGAAGAGCCAAGGATTAGAGGACCGATAGATTATAGAGCTAAAGGTATAAGCATAAAACTAGTGATGTGTAGAGCAGACATAACTGGTATAGATAGAGTATGATTTTCATTGTGATCTGATCAAGCTATCAATAGATACTCCAACAGATCATCTTTTTGTTGCTTTCTAATCATTGCAACTCAAATCCCTTAACTGGGTGGACTTTAATAGTTCCCTTTGTAAAATCCCTTAATCAGGTGACATCTTAATTGATGTTTCTAAGTCCTTTAACCAAGATACCTTTAATGGGGTAAAGGCACTAATAGGCCTTAAATAAAATCCCTTAATCGAGTGGCACCTAATAGTTTCTTTGTAATCTCCTAATAGGGATGGCTCTTCACTGGGCATACTCCAGAAGAGTACAAATTTTGTGAGTTCCTACTCACATTGTGGTTTTCTCCCATTTGGGTTTCCATGAGATAAATCTTGGTGTCGCTATGTATCTTTTCATGCATGGATATTATTCTGTAGTAATTGTTTATGTTGATGAATATTATGTTAGTGAAGACTTGAGTTAAAAGTTTTAATTGTATAAAACTGGTAAAGTGTTGATTCACCCCTCCCCTCTTAGCGTCGGTTGGGGCTAACACTCTCCACTATCTTCCTTAGTCTCTTTTTGTAGCACCAGTAGGCTTTTCTCTTTGTATAATATCCCAAGAAAAATCCTTCATCACTTCTAGCATCAAACTTTCCTATATCCTCATCTCTCTTGATATAAAATTTGCTACCAAATACTCTAAAATATCTCACAATAGGAACATGACCAAACCAAAGCTCATAAAGGGTCTTACTAGTATCTCCTTTGATGTGAACTCAGTTGAATATGTAAACAACAATGCTAATGGCTTCTTTCCAGTAGATCTTCAAAACATTTCCTTCAATGAGCATAGTCCTTGCAACATCCATGACAGTTTTGTTCTTCCTCTCGAAAACTCCATTTTGTTGAGGGGTTGTAGGAGTAGATAATTGTCTTCTAATCCCATGCTTCTCACAAAATGCATTGAACTCACTGGAAAACAATTCTCTACCTCTATCAAATCTCAAACACTTCACCTTCAATCCAGACTTAGTCTCAACCTTTGCTTTAAATATTTTGAACTTGTCCAATGCTTCTGATTTCTCCTTCAAAAAGACAACCCACATCATGCTAGAATAATCATCAATTAGTAGCATAAAATATCTAATACCCTAGACACTTCTAACATTTGTAGCTCCACATAGCTCAGTATGCACAAGATCTAGTAATCCTTCTGATGTATACTATTTTCTTTTGAAAGGAATCCTTGTTTGCTTACCCAACTAACAGTCCTTACATACCGGATTAGCAGGATTGACAATTTTAGGTAGATGTCTAACAACATGTGTAGAACTGATCTTAATCATTGAATAAAAATTTGTACATAACACATTCTCCTATGCCACAACCAACTCTCATCAATCTGAGCAATCAAATGGCTTTTCTCAGCAGCATTCAAATGAAAAATGTTATCTTCAGTCTTAGTTCCAAATGCAATCTCTATACCAGAGGCATTTACGATTTTGTATTTTTCATCCTTGAATTGTAGATCATAACCTTTATCAACCATCTATCCAACACTCAAGATATTATGTTTCAAACCTTCAACATACAAGATATCATCAATGTTATGTGTACCATCAAAAGAAATAGAAACTCTCCCATAGATCACATAGGCTTTGTTATCTCCAAATCTAACTATTCCACGATCATATCTTTCCATACTCACAAATTTGCTTTTATCATCAGTCATATGATGTGAGAAACCACTATTAATTACCCATTCATCTTTCTCTTCAACTTTATCAGCTAAAGCTTTCTCCTCAATAGTACAACTAGTGGAATCAACAAGTACAAGTCCATCTTCCTTAATGGCAATAAATACAACTTCATCACCTTTTGATTCTTCATCTATAATACCTTCATTAGCAGCATAGTAACAGTTCTTTTTATTTCTATACATATGGTTAGGTTTGTAAGTATTATCAAACTTCTCATGCTTTTCATATCTATCATTCCTATCATGCTTATCAAACTTATCATGCCTATCATACTTAGCCATTCTCTTCGGGTATCTAGAAGCAAAATGTCCTATCTTATTACAAGAGAAAAATTTCAAAGGCAACTTTCCATCATACTTACCAGCACCTTTAGGCATTCTTAGGGAAATCAGTGCTTCAAGCTCATCTACCTCTATTTCTTTCTCTTCCATCTCTCTTCTCTCTCTTTCATCTCTAGATATTTAGCACTCATCAGGATCATATCTCTTCTTACCGGATAAAAATGTAGATTCTCTAAATGTTGTTTTAGACTTTCCATGCGATTCTCCAAACTCACTCAACTCAAATGCAATAAGCTTTCTAACCAAAATATCTCTTGTCATTGTAGTCACACTCTGGATCTCACCAATAGTAGCAACCTTATGTTTATACGTAGGAGGCAAAGATCTTAGCATCTTAGAAACAATTTCATCTTCCTCAATGGTTCCATCGATACACCTGATACCTAGGACAAGGTCATTCACCTTAGCCATGAAAGACTGTATGTTCTCATCATCTCCCATCATCAATATCTCAACCTAGCAACCTTTACCTATTTATCACCTTCATACAAAATCTCAAGATTCACCCAGATCTCATGTGTGGTCTATAATCCCATTACATTTGTCATCTTAAAATCAATCAGGGCACTAAACAAGGCTTCCTTCGCTCTAATATTATGTTCAATTTCCTGGATCTCATCAGGAGTAGACAATCCATTTGGAGGAATAGTATAGGAATTATTTGTAATCTTCCAATAATCTTCAAAAAGACATTTCAAGTGCACTTCCATCTGGTCCTTCCATATAGCGTAGTTACTTCCATCAAATCTTGGACTATCCTTATTAAAGATAAAACCTTGAGTGGCCATCCCAGATCTCCTCAAGCGATTAAGATTCTATCGAAGGATCTAGCTCTGATACCAATTGTTAGCAGTAGCCAAGAAGGAATATTGAGAGGGGTGGTGAATCAGTCTTCACCAGAATGCCAAACTTAAACACAAAACACATATTTGATAAACTGCAGTAATAAGACAGATAAGAAAATTGAAAACACAACACACAACACCAGGATTTTGACGTGGAAAACCCATTTAAGGGGAAAACCTTGAGGGGAACCTACCCACAGTAAGATGATACTTTGCAGTAGTATGTGAAAATATTATAATGGAGAACACACATGCATTTAGGCACATTGCCTAGATCTCACTGCTTAAATGATAATGGCCTAGAAGGCTACAAACCTCATGGAAGTCTCACTTACTTACAATAAGATTTTCACTACAATCTGGAAGAAATGAATTGAAAGAATAACATTTCCAAATGCCTAATTACAATTCCAATTAAGCACAGATGTCTTTTTTGCAGCACCAATCTCTCCTCAAAATCAACAATGAAGGATAAATCACTTGTTCACACACAAACCTCTCTTTGATAATGTAGACATAACATCAACACCTAAATTACATGAATATATCACCTATATATACAAATCATCAACCTTGATAATAAGATTGACAAAACCCTCAACCCTAAATTACAAAATTACATCACACGATAGAAAGATCGACCACTAGACTAATATAATGGTTTACATAGCGTAACATGGTCCTAAAAAAAATTCCCAAATGCTCAACTCCAGCAGAAATCATGCCAAGATCCATCGCAATACGCTACACCACCAGGAAAACTGCATAACACAAAAATCATCACCAGTTGATAGAAACCATCAAAAGATCACACAATGATTAATGTGGATCATCAAAATAAAAATAACACAACTATGAAATACCATCAAACATGCTAGAAACATTAGGAATAGCTGCACAAACACCAGTTATCAAATCTTCATTGATCAACATCTGAAAGCTCAAGAACACAAACAATCGACAACTATCATGAAGAAAGATAACTTGTGAAGCACCAAATTATGATCCATTTGAAATAAAGATACACAAGACCATCTCAAGAAATATCCCAAAAAATTAGCACAAGATTTGATCACACCGGAATATGTACCAGAGGATATACCGAGCTCTAAAAAATCATGATTAGCAAAACAAAACAACAAACCAGATCATAAGATCTTCCCAAACACACCAAATAAGTACACATGAATATGTTCACATCAATGACAACAACATATCCTAGCAGAAGCAATGACCAACAATATCCAACAAAAGGCTCACATATCATACACTCCTCATCTTCATCATGTAAAGTCTAATTCATGTTATAGCACTACAAGTATAGGATTCTATATGATTATTTGCAATAGGTTCTTCCTTTATGGTGACCTTAGTACCATATCTAGTTCTAAATAACATGTGTGACCAATCTAAGAACAAGCGTCCACCAATTTTGGCTATGAAGTCTCTAGATATGCAAATGGCAAAGAAGGCAGGGAGGTCTATGACTGTAATATCTTGCAAAATGGTGCAACTAGGACAAGCATGCAAGGTCAACTCCAAAAAATTAATTACTCCTACTATCATAACTAAAGTTCCATATAATTAGATAACCCCTTTAGTCATAGGCTCATATTGTATGTCACGAAGATCAACTATCTTCTTAGGCATGACTGAGCTACTGGCTCCTGAATCTATCATGCAAGTGTGAACTAAGCTATCTCCTATTGTTAATGATAGATATAAAGGAGGTGGATTACTGATTTTTTCTTGAATTTTATTCCTTCTTGGGTTGTACGAGACTGGTAGAGGCTGATGTTTTACTTGTTGTTGCCACTTCCTCTAGTTGATTGATATCCTTTAGTTCCTCTTGAAGCAAATCTCTCTGAGATAGAATAGAGAGGGCATCCCACATGGAGACATTGAGACTATCCTTCTTCATTTTCTCCACAATGTTAAAAGGAACATTCACTAGCTTTGAAGGACCCTTAGTAACAATAAGTTCTATCTTTGATGTAGGAAAAAACTTAGGGCCCTCTTGCTTCTTGTTGCTTATATCTGTATTTTGATTTAAATCAAGAGTAGAAAAATTGTTTGGTATTTTTGGGGTGGTGATGCATGTGGCATCTTGTGAAGTTGAAGCTTGAGGCATTATGGAAGGTGTTATGTCCTCCACAACCTTCTTTGATCTAGTGTAATGGGCCACAGTATCATTGATTGTTTGATTAAAACCATAGAAATCTAAATCCTGCCAATTGATAAAAGTTGAATTCCCTTGTACATGGTTTTGATTCCCAACATTGGATTTATTGTACTAATACTATTGTCCTAAGGTTGTTGGCTCATCCCAAATCACTAAATCTTGAGAAAACTCTCCATTTTGACATACAATTTGGTTATAAGATTGATTTCATGGAAAACACCAATCTTGCTCTTGAGAAAGATTATTTTGCACCAAGACAAGTTCTTTTGAATTATTTTCATATTGATAGCCCACACTATTCAAAGTTTTTGGTCTTTGCCCCTAAAAAGAGGGTTTATTCTGTTAATAGTTTTGATTTTGTGTTTGATATGGTCTAATATTATGAGATTTCTATCTTTTCATAATACCACTTCATTTCTAAGATTGTGTAGCATAATTTTTATCTCATTAATTCATTTAAAGATGTAGAGGGTGTGGGGACCTAACTCATAGGTGGAACAACAATTAGGATGGGGGCAAAATAGGCTGAGGATCTAGAATCTATGGAAATAAAGGAATTGGAGACCTAGGGGCTATTTTACCTACATGTATTAAACAATTTTATGCCCTTATAGCTATATCATATGTATTCGGTAAGGAATTTGTTGGCATTGCATGAACATTGCCTTAATGAAGTATAAGTGTTCTCATTGATGTCAAATGTAACCAATAATGGAATTGTATTGCAACTAATAGTGATGGAGTAATGCAACCGGTAGTTGAGTAGTGAAGGAAACCGGTATTGGTATTTCAAGAAGAGTGAACAACTGGTAACCCTAACCTGTTGATATGTCAAACCCTAACCGATGGAGCTTGGTGAATCGGTTGTGTTGATCTATGATTGAATGGTGATCGAAGATGATTATGCCATGTATGCATGATGCACATGATAAGTTTTAAAGTGGTTTTAGTGCGTAGAGATAACTGTTTTATCTTGGGAATGAACAAATGCATTATAGGATCTAATGTGCGGTGATCCAAGAGTGATCGAGGTTGTCTAGAATAATGTGCAGATGATTATTATGTATTCCAATGGTCATGTTTGAACCAATATGTTTGTAATCTCTATGAAATCTTAGGTTTTATGATGAGTTACTGACCTATTGTATTTCTTATAAGGTCGATGAGTTGTTTTGTAATGTTGTTGGCAATTTTAGTTATGTGTGGTAGTCCGATTGTTACCAAACAAGAAGGAGTATCTACAAAATGTTGTGAAGGTAGATATGAGCATAAACAGATCTGATCAAGTAGAGAGTACTATTACCAGATTAGAAAGACCCTATTGTTCTCTAACAATTACAATAGTTAAATCCCCTAACTGGGTAAGCTTTAACAAGCTTGGTGCTATCCTCTATTGAGGGTAAGCTTTAACAAGCTTTAACAAGCTTGGGTAAGCTTTAACAAGTTGGGTAAGCTTTAACAAGTTGGGTAAGCTCTAACCAGGTGATCTATTAGCTTGGATTTGAAATCCTGTACTGAGGTTACTCCTAATAGGGTATTGTAGTCAATCCCTTAACTAGGTGGTCCTTAACCGGATATGTTCCTAACAGGACATTTTTGTAAAGCTTCTAACAAGGCTTGGCTCCTAACAGGGCAAACTTAAGAAGAGTTCATAATAATTGTGGGTATTCATCCCCACCATGGTTTTTCCCATTTGGGTTTCCACGTCAAAAAATCATTGTGTCAAGTGGTGAATAATTTTTGTATGTTTTTGATATGGTTAATATGTTTAACTGGGAAAACCACTAAGACATGTTTAGATGACCTAAAGTGATTTGAAATGAGCTATTACTAATGCTAGTAAAGTGTATTGATGTTTTTGGTTAAATAGTATATGAGTTTTAGATCTGATTAGACTATTATATTGATACTTTAGTCAACTGGTAAACTGGACAGTGCAGTTATAGTTTTAGATACAGATTCTAAACTGGTTAGTCTAAGAAGTTGTTTATGAGTTGGGATTAAGTTTGGTGAAAGGTTATTTTGTTTTCTATCTACTGATTCACCTACCCACTCTTAGTCATTGACTGGATCATTATTGATTCATCATATCATCAATTGGTATTAGAGAATTTTCAGGTCCTCTTGTGTTTAAGCCTAATAGCTTGAGGTAAAGATATAGGAGAACATGATGAAGAAAGAAGGTTTGAAATTCAATAGGGAAAACTACAAAATCTAGAGTGATAGGATGAAGATATATATCAAGAGCTTAGGAAGTCAATATTGGGAACATGTTACTAAATATAAATTTCCTAGTGGTATTTTTCAAATGATCAAAAGAAGCAATAATAGGAGAATAATCAAGCATTGGAGGCCATTATCAGTTCCTTGTCCGATTCAGAGTATGTTGATGTCCATGGTTTGGAGACTACTTTTTAAGTGTGGAAGAAACTTGAGGATATCTATAGCAGTGATGATCATGTGAATATTTCCAAAGAAGAGAGTCTAAGAGGTAAATTTGATGACATGCGAATAGCTAAAGATGAGAATATTTAATAGTGTTGGTGGTACAGTGGAGGATACCACAGTGGTTAGCAAGGTGTTGAGAACCCTTCTACCAATCTACGCTATCTGAGTTACAACCATTCGGGAACTCAAGTCTATTGATAAATTAAAGGTAACTCTTGACTCCATCATTGGTAAATTAACTTCTTTTGAATTAAATGGTTATGATGGAAGTATTCAGAAATCTAAATCTGCATATAGAGCTTTAGTTTCTAACCCACCGATAAGGAAAAGTAGAGAAGCTAGTTACAATCATGAATCCAGATCCAACAGAGAGGTTGATGATAAAGATAGTCTGACTGAGCTTGAAGCATTGTTGGCCAAGCGGTTACCCAGAGGTACCGGTAAGTACAAAGGTAAATTACCATTGAAGTGTTTTGCATGTAACCGGATTGGACATATTGTAGCTAACTATCCAAATGGAGACAATGAGCAAAAATGTGAGAAGTATAAGAAGTACAAAGTAAAAGGTAAAAGAGATTTCCTCATTGCAGTGGATGAATCAGTACTTCAAAACTTTTCTTCAACAATAACTTTACTATTAAGCATAAACTGAATAGTGCAATAACACAATATAATGCTAAAACAAATAAATAACAATCATACGTGATTCACTCCATAACACATATATTTTGGTTACATAGAAACTCTTGGTTAGAGAGAAAAACTGTGGTAGGGATGACACCCACAACTTCACTACTGCAATAATAAAGGTTGCTCGGTTAGAGCTACATGTTTAGCTATTTCTGATAGCTTACCCTATTAGGAGTATCAAGATCTGTTAGATCTACCTTGTTAAAGGATTTTACAACACTTATTCTAAATGTTGCACGTGGTTAGAGGCTTTACAATTTATAGACTTAGTTAGAGTCTTTTACCCTGTTAAAGGTTTCTCTTACAACTTCAAAATATTACAATAAATCATTACAAATATCTGCAACTTTACATCTGAAATGTTATAGCAGATTCTATGTGCTCAAAATGATATTACCTTGCTTATAGCATACCTCAGTAATCCATATATTAACTCGGTAAACCATTCTGTTTACTTTGTTCTTTGACTGTTCTCTGAAATCCTTCTCGGTGACCTCTGTGTTTCTCTGTCAACTGTAACAGTCATAACACTCTATGATATCTCATGATTTTCCTTTTTGTATATGTCTTGCTTCACACACACATGCACATCTCTAATCCTGAATTCATGCTGTATAAATAGATCTCTTATGTTGGTGATCTGGTCCATGCTTCGATCTTACAAACATGATTTCTTGAATGAATAACCATGCAAAATATTTCATTGGTTAGATGACCTCAAAATCATACACAATCTTTAAGTGAAATTTCCCATGTGATAACGGTTACTTGTTCCTCGATCTTTGTAACATGTTTCCCATATATGTCCAGGTTCAGTGAATCTGGTAACATGTTTCACTCGATGTGTGTTCACTCGGTATATCATTCTTGCTGCTCGGTAGACATAGAGTTTTCCTCGGTAGAGTATTCGGTGTATACTATGCTCTGAGACTACTTTCTTCTATAAATGCCTGCATTGTGTTTACCGACTGTTCTGTGCTTACCGACTGAAAGATTTGGTAGAAGTAACTGACTAGAATATATAGAATAACTTTTAACATAAGACTAATGGTAATCTTAGTAAGTAGTAACAATCTCCCCTTTTGACATTAGTTGAGATGTTTGACAAAAAAAAAGACTACTTTCAAAGTTATAACTCTAAAATCTATATACTTACAAAATTGGACTAAACTGACAATATATACATTTGTTAATGAAATAGTATATTCAGATATACTCCCCTTATCAGTATACTATACATAACTCTGATTTTGCATGCTTGGTGATCAATGTTCTATGTGTTTCTCTTGTTCTTTGTTTACTACTCTGTTCACTGCTCGGTACACTCCCCCTGTATACTACACTCCCCCTATATACTTTGATACTATACTCCCCCTTTTTTGACAAACATCAAAATTTAGTTACCATTTGGTGGAGGCAACTGGTCAAAAATGGATTTATACTTTGTCCTTGCTTCAGTGAGGGCAACAGAGAGTGCATCCTCGACACTGTCCATTAAAGAATTCTATGCTTGAATGTCAACCAATAGAGAAATTAAGCCATCTAATGTGCTTCCCTCTTGTGTAGTAGATAGGTAAGTGGCTCGGTTGATCTGTTCTTGAATGGAGGACAAGTGTGGAATGAATAAGGTTTGAAGAGTCATAATGTCCATCCTTATTTTGTGCTCTTCATTCCTGAGTTCCAATTGTTGAGCCATGAGCTATTGTAGCTTTGTATAAAAATTCTGAATAGAATTGGGCTCGGTGGTCAACTTATTTGAGAGATAGGTGATCTCTTTCTCAATTGCTTCTATTTTATTTTTGATATCTTTAATGAATAAAGAGAATGTATAGAGTTTCTAAAATAAATAAAGAATGTGCTTGAGTTGAGGAGATAACTCAGCAATAAATTTGACAAGTTTAACTTTGCCAAGAGCAATAGCTTTTTGTACCTCTTCAATCATTTTTGCAGTGAGCTCTTTGTCCTTTAACTTGCTCAAATATTCAGACGCATCTACTCCAGATGTCTCTATCTGATTGAGGAGTTCATCCAGTTGAATATGGATGGCTGTATATGTTGACACTGCAGCTGTGGGTAGCATATCTGATAATAGTGTCTTTACCTTCTGAAGTACTTTATTTTTCTTTTGTATGGCCATTTGTTTTTCCTGTTCGGCATTTGCTTTGCATAGTTCATTGAATTCAATGAGTTCCTGCCCTTTTAATTTTGATATGTCGACATTGGGCAACACTATTGGTTTCAATATATCAACCTTGAAACTATTCTTTTTCATCTTCTTTTCTTTAGATTTGGCTAGTTGAATCAATACAAAAGCTTGGGAGGCTTGTGGATCCTCGGTAGGTTGCTCGGTGGAGGCAACACTTTTGTCAGTTTCTTTAGCCTTTGATGAGTCCTTCGGTAGTTCGGTGCTTGGGGTCTCAGTTGCAAAATTTTCAGTGTTAGGAGGAGCTTGAGAGGTCTATTCCCTGGTGGCCTGAGGAGTAGCTTCTCCTTCTGTAGACTTTTGAACCTCTGCACCTTGTTCAATATCTTGAGGGGCCTTGGTTGCAGCAGAATGAGTGACCGGAGGATAAGGCTGAACTTGTTCCAAAACTGACTCACTAGATACCAGTTTTGCATAGGCATTGCCTTCTATCATTTCCTATTTAGGTGCCTCGGTGTCTATGATGTCTTCATCAATTTGTATGGTGTCAGTAGGGTCTTGTTCGGTGACATCAGGATCTTGCTCGGTGACATCAACTATTTCAACTTCAGCTTACTCACCAACATCCTTGATTCTAAAGATTTCCAGCCACTTTTCTTTTGTCTCATTTTCTACTTCAATATATAGACCATTCATCAATTTTAAGGCTCTTTTTTTGACGAGGAACTTTGTGTCATAGGTTGTCAGATGTTCTTTTATTTCAACTAGAGACATGTTTGGAAAGAGATGTACTAGACGTCTTTCTCTAATTTGTTTCTCTGAGTCCATTGCATATTTCCACCTGTTATCAATATGCAAATATAATTCATTTGGAAGTGACTTAGATAATTCCAATGGGACCAATCAGAATTTTAGAAGTGTGCAGATGACGGCTTCTTCTATTTGTCTCTTTTCATCATCAGATCTAGATTCATATTTTACATATTTGAATGATCCAAATCCACCATATTCTTTCAGATTAACACAAAAATTTTCAACACTATGTACATTTATCTTCTTGCTCTTGACAATCTAAAATTTACTTGCACCTTCAGATTCGGTGTCACTAGACTCTTTTGCCAAAATGAGTCTTTGAGTAGATTTCTTGTAAGTCTTTGTTACCTTAGGAACAACAATAGTCTTTGGTTTCTTACTCGGTGACACTACAAATGCTCTTGTGTTTGGGTGCTTTACTGAGGGAGTCGGTGATGCCTTTAATGTGTCCTATTTCTTCCTCTTCAGAACTTTCCCTTTAGGCAACTCGGTGCTTAGTGTAATAGCAGCCTCTTGGGCTTCTGATTCCTCCTCAGTGATTACTAGTGTGCCCTTGATAGGTGTGGAGGAAGAACCTTCTCCAAATTTCTCTAATAGTGCCTTGATCATCTTTATTGCTTTTCATGTAGCTTTTGGTACTACAATGCTCATCTTTACTTTCTCTTTCACTTCTTCATATGTTCCATACCTCAGCTCGGTAGCATGCCTTGGTAGTGTAAGAAAGGCATCTATCTACTATTGTGTGATGTCAAAGTTAACTTCATAACCCATAGGTGGCAAAGATTGAGTTCTTGGTTCCACAACATTCACATAGCAGTAGTCAGTGTCTACTTCAAAACATATGTCATCTTTGTATTTTTCCATTAGCTGGGGTGGAATTTTGTACCTGTTATGCATCTTCTCTTGAAACTTGCTGAAATAATCATCCATAATATCATTGAAGTTGTCACCTAGACATTTGATAAAGTCATTGATTTGATGGGTGACTGGTCAGTGTAGCTCCCAAACTACTTTACTGACTATTAGAAATAATTTTTCAAAATAGAAAAACATGCATAATAATAGTGATCCAAACTTTAGTGTATTAGCCAAGTTGTTCTTCTTTGGCTTCTTGATGGTGTTCAGATTCTCAAACAGGTTTTTCAGCAATACTTCACAAAGATCAATTTTCATTCCCTTTTCCACAATTTTGTATGCTAAGTCGATTGTTGCACATGGTACATTGTTTTCCCTTGCCGATTGGAAGAAACAATAACCTATTACTCAAATAGAAAACTTTAGTTCTACATCAGTTACATTATTCAATTTCAATCCTTTGCAATCTGATTCCACTCTGGTTAACGTGATCAATTCCTTTTGTGATATCATCTTCTGAGCTCAGGCATGATCATAAATAGGATAACCGGTGATTAGATGAATGATTTCCTTGGTGATTTTGAATGGTTGCTCCTCTAACCACATGAAATCATCATGAACTCTGCTCAGAACAAACTTGACCCACTGGGGTTTGAAGACATGGGGATAGGTTAAGGCTTCAGTCAATCCCTTGATCTTAATGTGCTCATACTTGCTATCCAATTTCCCATCGGTGCACAATTCATCATAGGTGTCTTTTATTTCAACATGACCTAGTTCTTCAACTCGACATTTGGTGAAGAATCTGACATCCTTAACTAGTAAAACTCTATCCGGGATGAGTGAAAATGCAGTTTTGTCATCTGGTTCTGATGCTACTTTGGGAGTTAGAGAGTATTTTAGTGAGGGCTTTTCAACATTCTTAACAACAACGGGTTCTTGGATCTTCGGTGCCATTGTAGATTTCATATAGAAATTATCAAAAGATCCTTAGGGTTTGAAAACTTTCAAATGACAAATGCTTTTCCTCTAACAAATATGAAACAGAAATATTCAACAGATATGATCGGTAAACTAGCTTAACAATGCATTGAGATTGATGTAAATACCTTGAATTTTACTTCGGAGGAGGTTTGATTGACTTAGATTCACTTTGCTCTGTTCTCTCAAAAACTTGGTGAGTAAAAATGATAGCGTAAATGCTTTAAGTACACAATATACCTTATCGGGCTCCGTGCAAGTTAGGTTAAAACATTAAATGCACTCGGTTTCACTAAACCGATTTACTCTCCCTTTTCTGCTTTAACCGAGTAGCTAGATTTCCTTCATTTACTGACTAGACAGACTTCCTATAGTTACCAACTTGACAAGTTTCATGTATAGTGCTTCAAAAGACTTTGATAGAATTTCAAACTTACTAATACATCTTAGTTATGCAGAGTTTGAACTAAGTACATAATAAAATAGGAACTATTAAGATTTGACCTTTGAGAGAGTGCAGTCCCTTCATACCTTTACCGATTAATTTGGAATAGGTGCACCTAACTCGGTAGGTAAGGTGCTTTCTATATTTGACACAATTTCCTTCTTTTTCCAAATCATCTGTAATTTTCCTTTTATTTCTTCAATGTCTCCTCTAGGTTGATCTCTACAATCTCCAGCCAAGTGTTCAACTTTGTGACAATGAAAACATGTCATACTAGGATTTCTTCATGATCTTTGGTTGTTCATTCCAAACCTTATAAAGTAGTTGGCACTTATATGTCCATATGTTCCACAACATTCACACCATATCCTTGTATTGTAATCCCATGGTACTTTAGCATATGGTCGGTTAAGTTCTCTATGAGTTTGGTAGCTTCTAGCATTTGCTTGGTGTGCAAACCACATATAGGTCTTTTGCTTAAAACAACACTTCTCGGTACTGTGTCCATATCTATTGCAGTTTTTGCAAAACCCTTTGAATTTTTCCTTCTTATAATTGCTAGCAGACTTTGTCCTACATTGGTTAAATGTGTGTCCATATTTATTGCAATTGTAACAATAATCATTGGACTTAGTGACATTCGGTTGCTTACCTTTTCTGATTTGGCACATGTTGGCAATATGACCTTGATTTCCATAGTAGTTGCAAATAGGTTTCTTTCTTTTGATGTTCTTCTTGATTCCAGCTTGCTTTGATGATTCTCCTCTCTCGGTAGTATGAATTCCCTTCTCGGTAGAGTCTTTTCCTTTGTAACCAAGTCCTGCATCTTTGTTGGGTCTTCTTGTATTCAATTGCTTATCCAACATCTTTGATGCTTCATAACTCTTCTTCAGTGTTTCTTTGGATTTCTTCTCTATTTCAAGTTCATCGGTCAACCTTGATACTTCAAGTTTCAATGCTTGATTCTCATCATCTTTCAGATTTGCTTCATGATGTGCATAACCTAGTTGATCTGACAGATTTTGTTGAATCCCAGTCAATCTTGTGATTTCATCATTCTTTTTAGATACCAATGCTTCAAGTTGTTGTTTCTCTCTTTCTAGATCTCTTACTTTATCCTTGGTTGTCCTCAATGCATCAAGATTTTCAGTCATTTGTGTGCCAAAATGCTCATGTTCTCTTTTCATTGCTTTTAGCTGACCAACCAATGCTTTGTTCTTTTCTTTCAACACTTCAATCATTTCCTCAGTCTCTTCAGACATACTATTCTTAGATGATATCTCAATTTGTTCCACTAACTCTTGAGAGTCTTGCAAATCATCAGATAATCTTCTTCTCACTTTCAATGATTTTTGCATTTTTCTTTGCATGTCTGCAATCACTTGATTAGCATGATCCAACTCCTCTTGTAGATATACAATTTTCTGAGATTGTTTATAGCCTTCCATTGATACCCTTTTCCAAGATTGATGCTCTGATACCAATTGTTAGGCCCAATATGGAAAGCTAATGTACTGAGAGGGGAGGGGTGAAGCAATACTTCAAAAAATTTCTTCAACAATAACTTTATTGTTAAGCATAAACTAAATAGTGTAGTAACACAATATAATGCTAAAACAAATAAATAAAAATCATACATGATTCACTCCATAACATATATATTTTCGTTATGCAGAAACTCTTGGTTAGAGAGAAAAACTGCGGTGGGGATGACACCAACAACTTCACTACTGCAATAATAAAGGTTGCTCAGTTAGAGCTACATGTCTAGATATTTTTGATAGCTTACCCTATTAGGAGTATCAAGATCTGTTAGATCTACCTTGCTAAAGGATTTTACAACACTTATTCTAAATGCTACACCTGGTTAGAGGCTTTACAATTTATAGACTTAGTTAGAGTCTTTTACCCTGTTAAAGGTTTCTCTGACAACTTCAAAATATTACAATAAATCATTACAAATATCTGCAACTTTACATCTAAAATGTTATAGTAGATTCTATATGCTCAAAATGATATTACCTTGCTTATAGCATACCTCAGTAATCCATATATTAACTCGGTAAACCCTTCTGTTTACTTTGTTCCTTGACTGTTCTCTAAAATCCTTCTCGGCGACCTTTGTGTTTCTCTGTCAACTGTAATAGTCATAACACTCTGTGATATCTCATGATTTTCCTTTTTGTATATGTCTTGCTTCACACACACATGCACATATATACTTGCACATCTCTAGTCCTGAATTCATGATGTATAAATAGATCTCTTATGTCAGTGATCTGGTCCATGCTTCGATCTTACAAACATGATTTCTCGAATGAATAACCACTCAAAATATTTCATTGGTTAGATGACCTCAAAATCATACACAATCTTTAAGTGCAATTTCCCATGTGATAACGGTTACTTGTTCCTCGATCTTTTTAACACGTTTCCCATATATGTCCAGGTTCAATGAATCAGGTAACACATTTCACTCGGTATATCATTCTTGCTGCTTGGTAGACATAGAGTGTTTGGTGTATACTATGCTCTGAGACTACTTTCTTCTATAACCGACTGCACTGTGCTTACCGACTATTCTGTGCTTACCGACTGAAAGATTCGGTAGAAGTAAACGACTAGAATATATAGAATAACTTTGAACATAAGACTAATGATAATCTTAGTAAGTAGTAACAAATGATAAAGATAGTCTGATTGAGCTTGAAGCATTGTTGGCCAAGCAGTTACCCAAAGCTACCGATAAGTACAAAGGTAAATTACCATTGAAGTGTTTTGCATGTAACCAGATTGGACATATTGTAGCTAACTATCCAAATGGAGACAATGAGAAAAAATGTGAGAAGTATAAGAAGTACAAAGTAAAAGGTAAAAGAGATTGCCTCATTGCAGTGGATGGAGGAATCACAAATGAGGAGTCTGAAGAAGATGCAAATGATAACATTTTCATTGTTTCTATTAAAGAAGACACATCAGATCATAAGGCATTAGTCACTTGCATTGATAGTTTTGATGATTGGATTATAGACAATGGTTGTTCACACCACATGACCGATGACCGGAGTAATTTTCTTACTTTGAAGGAATTTGATGGAGGTGTTGTGAGATTTGGAAATGATTCACCATGTATGGTAAAATGAAAGGGAACCAACTCTTTGAATGGAAAGAGCAATGTTGATGATGTCTACTGGGTTGAAGGATTGAAACACAATCTTTTGAGTGTTTCTCAACTCAATGACAAAGGTTAGCCACTGGAATTCAAGAATGGGCTGTGCAAAATCTATGGAAGCAAAGGTGAACTGATTGCAAATGACAAGCAGACAAAAGGTAACTTGTTTCACCTAAATTCTAAAGTCAATAACTACTTAATTGCAAAAGTAGATGAGAGTGTGCTTTGGAATCAGAGATTTTGTCATGTAAATTTTGATAACATTGTAAAAGTTAGCAAGTCTGAATCGGTAAGAGGTTTTCCACAGTTAGACAAATCAGTGGATGCTCTATGTAAGGAATGTCAGTTAGGAGAGATAACATCCTCAACTTTCAAAGGAAAATATTTCTCAACAGAAATTTGCTAGATTTGGTTCATACCGACCTCTGTGGACCAATAAGGACTAGGAGTATTCAAGGTGATCGATATTTTATGATCTTCACTAATGATTTCTCAAGAATGATGTGGGTCACATTCTTGAAGGAGAAAACAAAAGCCTTTAGAAATTTTAAGGCATTCAGAGCCTTAGTTGAAAAAGAAAGTGGTAAGAATATAAAATCCTTAAGAATGGATCAAGGTGGTGAGTTTACTTCAGAGGAATTCACTAGATATTGTGAAGACAATGGACTTAAGAGGCAACTTTCTACACCTAGAACACCATAGTAGAATGGTATTGCAGAGAGGAACAACTGGCTAGTTGTTGAAGCTGCTAGGACTATGCTAATACAAGGAGGTGTTGCTAAGACATTCTGGAGAGAAGCTGTCAGTATAGCTATCTACACAATGAACCAGATATTGGTTAAAAGATGTAAGGATAAAACTATTTATGAATACAGGCATGGTAGATCACCTAATGTCAATTAATTTAAGACTTTTGGTAGTAGATGTCTTATCAAGAGAGGTGACTATGTTGGTAAGTTTGATGCTAAGAGTGATGAAGGCATATTTCTTGGTTACTCCACCAACATAAAATCCTACAAATGTTATAACAACCGGATAAATAATAACATTGAAAGTGCTAATGTCCAAGTGGATGAGTTTCCTAAAGATTTAGGAGAAATCAACAAGGAGGAGGAAGATGAACCTTACATTCTAGTTTTGGAACCAGATTTGGTGAAACCAGAAGTTGGTGAAATGAATACTGCAACACTAGTTCAACCTAAACAGGTAGATTCTACAAAGGAT
This sequence comes from Cryptomeria japonica, assembly GCF_030272615.1. Lineage (NCBI taxonomy): Eukaryota > Viridiplantae > Streptophyta > Pinopsida > Cupressales > Cupressaceae > Cryptomeria > Cryptomeria japonica. The sequence continues at coordinate 435,141,669 of NC_081412.1, read as the reverse complement.
GAAGAAAGTGAAAAAGAAGAACCTGAAGACCATGATCATTCTATTCCAAGGTATGTTAGACTCAATCATAATCATGATCAGATTATTGGAGATAAAGATGATGGTGTGTTAACCAGAAAAAGAATAAGAGATAATTATTGTATGTTCTCCACCATCGAGCCTACAACAACAAAGGAAGCTTTTAGAGATGATCACTAGATCAAGGCTATGGAAGAAGAACTTGACCAGATTGAGAAGAACAATACTTGGACACTTGTACCCAAACCGATGAACAAAAATGTAATAGGTACAAAATTGGTGTTCAGGAATAAACTGAATGAAGATGGAGTAGTAGTTAGAAATAAAGCCAGACTAGTCTACAAAGGTTATGCATAAGAAGAAGTTGAAGACTATGGTGAGACATTTGCACCAGTTGCTAGATTGGAAGGTGTTAGGACTCTACTTGCATTTGCAGCATATAGAGGATTCCAAGTATATCGGATGGATGTGAAGTCAAAATTTCTAAATAGAATATTGGAAGAGGAAGTCTACATTGAACATCTAGATGGTTATGCTTTGACTGAAGAAAAGGATATGGTGTGCAAACTACACAAGGCACTCTTTGGTTTGAAGAAAACACCTAGAGCATGGTATGAAAGACTACATTCTCACTTGGTGAAGATAGGTTTTCAGAGAACCAGTGAAGACAACAATATATATCTCAAGACTGAAGGAGATAAGATACTTGTTAGTGAGGTATTTATAGATGATATCATTTTTAGAGGCAATGATGACATGTATGATGACTTTGCAAATGAGATGAAAAGTGAATTTGAGATGTCTCTGGTAGGAGAGATAAAATTCTTTATAGGTTTCCAAATTCAATAGATGAAGAATGGTATTTTTATCACACAGTCCAAATGCATGAAATAGGTATTGAAGACTTTTGGAATGGAAGACTGTAAACTAGTTGGGACTCCAATGGTTACAAGTTGTAAATTGTCTAAGGAGGATGATTTTGCATTAGTGGATGAAAAGGAGTATAGGTCAATGATAAGGAAACTACATTATGTTGTTCACAATAGACCAGATATTGCTTATGCAGTTGGATTAGTTGTCAAATTTTAGAAAAGATTGAAGGAGACACAGATGATAGCAACTAAAAGGATTTTTAGATATTTGAAAGGTACAATTGATTATGGATTATGGTATCCATATGCTGGAGACTGAGATTTTAAAGTCTATACAGATTTAGACTAGGCAAGAAATGTTGATGATAGGAAGAGTACAATTGGAGGATCTTTATTTCTTTGAGGAAGGCTAGTATCTTGGAGCAATAAGAAGCAGAGTTGCATATCGCAGTCAACTGCTGAAGCTAAATATGTTGAAACATACATGAATTGCACTCAGGCAATCTGGATGAAACACATTCTAGAAGGTTTAAAGTTGAAAATCTCAGAACCAGTAAGGATTTTCTGTGATAACACCAATGCAATAAACATTTCAAAGAAATTGGTGTTGCATGCTAGAACCAAGCATATTAAGCTGAAGTATCATTTCTTAAGAGAGAAAGTGCAAAGTAAAGATGTATTACTAGAGCATGTATCTACTAAGGAACAACTTGTGAATATCTTTCCTAAACCTCTGCCTAAGATTACTTTTGAGTATCTTAGAGGTCAGCTAGGGGTGTTACCCCTTCATGAAGCTCATTGAGTAGATGTGGAAGACATCAGTCCCGAAGCTTATTGGAAAGCTTGTAGAAGGATTGGTGTTGAGTGGAGCTACTCCATAGAGGAAGTAACTAGTTGTAGAATAGTGAAGTATGACACTATATGTTTTACTTTCAGTTTGGCATTGTTGTCAAAGGGGGAGAAGAATTGAATGATTGACAGGGAGAAGAAGTGTAGCCAGTTACCAGATGAAGATATGAAGATGCAGTTGAAGGAGAGTACACATGAAGATACAATTGAAGGAGAGTACATGAAAAATGTAAACCAAGATTCCTATACCTGTGTATGTACATTACTCTCAATCATCACAGTCAGGTGGTATTGATATTTGTATTGCCATAAATGCCAAAGGGGGAGATTGTTGGCATTGCATGAAGATTGCATTAATGAAGTATAAGTGTTGTCATTGATTGCAATTGTAACTGGTAATGGAGTTGTATTGCAACTGGTAGTTGAGTAGTGAAGGAAACTGGTATTAGTATTTCAAGCAAAGTGATTAACAAGTAACCCTAACCGATGGAGCTTGGTGAATCGGTTGTGTTGATCTATGATCGAGTGGTGATCAAAGATGATTATGCCACATATGAATGATGCACGTGATAATTTTCAAAGTAGTATTGGTGCATAGAGATAATTTTTTTATCTTGGGAATAAAAAAATGCGTAGCATGAAGTGCATAATGCGTGATGAGTTACAAGATCCAATGTGCGGTGATCCAGGAGCAGTCAAGGTTGTCTAGAACAATGAGTAGATGATTACTATGTAATCCAATGGTCACATTTGAATCAATATGTTTTTAATCTCTATGAGATCTTAGGTTTTGTGATGTGTTACTAACCTATTTATTGCTTATAAGGTCGATGAGTTGTTTTGTAATGTTGTTGGCAATTTTGGTTATGTGAGGTAGTTTGATTGTTTCCGAACTAGAAGGATAATTTGTAGAATGTTGTGAAGGCAGATAGGAGCATAAACTGATCTGATCAAGCAGAGAAGTGCTATTACCATATAAGCAAGACCCTGTTGTTCTCTAACAATTACAATAGTTAAAACCCCTAACCGGGTAAGCTTTAATAGGCTTGGTGCTATCTAAATCCTCTAATCAGGTGATCCATTAGCTTGGATTTGAAATCGTCTATTGAGGTTACTCCTAATAGGGTATTTCTCTTGAAATGGTATTGTAGTCAATCCATTAACCAGGTGGTCCTTAACCAGATATGTTCCTAATAGGACATTTTTGTAAAGATTCTAACAAGGTTTGGTTCCTTACAGGGAAAACTTCAAAAGAGTTTAGAATACTTGTGGGTATTCATCCCCACCATGGTTTTTCCCATTTGGGTTTCCACATCAAAAATCATTGTGTCAAGTGGTGAATGATTTTATGTATCTTTTTGATATGGTTAATATGTTTAACTGGGAAAACCACTAAGACATGTTTAGATGATTGAAAGTGATCTGAAATAAGCTATTACTAATGTTAGTAAAGTGTATTGATGTTTTTGGTTAAATGGTATATGAGTTCCAAATCTGATTACACTGTTATATTGATATTTTAGTCAACCGGTAAACTTGACAATGTTGTTGCAGTTTTAGATACAAAGTCTGAACCGATTAGTCTAAGAAGTTGTTTATGAGTTGGGATTAAGTTTGGTGAAAGTTTATTTTGTTTTCTATCTTCTAATTATCCCCTCCCCCTCTCAGTAGTTGACCGAATCATTATTGATTCATCATATCATTAGAATCCCTACCCATTGACTGGATCATAGTAGTGGTATCACTACTAAGAACCTTGATGAATATTGATGAACAGTTAGTACCAAACCGGTACTAAGAAGGGGGGGGTGAATCAGTGCAGAATAAAACTTTCCCTGAACCAGTTTGACTGGAAAGACTGCACTTAACTAGTAAATAGTAACACCAGTCTAAATCAAGGCACTACTAGTAAAACACAGTGAGAGTATGAAAGACATAAACTGGTAAACACTTAGATCTCTACACAATCTAATATCTCATTTCCACTTCACTCGTAGGCATAAACAAGTAATATATCACCAGAAATATAATGACAGTTGGTTCAACATGCTTTACCACTTGACAAAGAATATTAAAGCATCGCACATGACACACTGATTTTTCACGTGGAAATCCAACTGGGAAAAACCACGGTGGGGATGAATACCCACAAGCTATTCTTTGAACTCTTTTGAAGTCTGCTCTGTTAGGAGCCTAGTCCGGTTAAATACTTTTTACAATAGGTTCTGCTAGGAACCGATCTTGCTAGGGATCACCTGGTTAAGGGATGGCTAAATACCTGATTAAAGGTTACCTCACAAGAGGATTTGAAGAACTCATTGAATTGAGTCACCTTGTTAAAGGATTTACACAAAAGCTTGTTAAACCTACTCGGTTAAGGGATTTTGCTGAAATGGTTAGAAGTCAATAGGTAATACACTAATCTGATAACAACACTCAATTCCAAGGCAGATCCACTTTAGCTCATTTGCTTCTACAATCACACTCTGTAGGTATAAACACACTTCTCCGGTCTGGCAAGAATCAAGTATCTCTTTACTTGGATACACACATAACATTTGCCAACAACTTCAAAATCTAAAACATCATCGACCTTATAGGAAACAAATAGGTCGGTAGCATAAACCCTAAACCCTAAACATTTAGGTTTAACAATTCAATCGATTCAATCATGACCGTTAATCATAGTGCATTGAATGCAACAGTATTGAACAGATCTCAAGATGTTCTCCAACATTCATTCTTTGCCACTTCAGGAAGTTGATAACCCATCACGTGCTCTCCACCATTTACAAAGACTTTGCACATTCTCGAGGTAGATAGGATCAATCTCCATGCAAGATCATCAAGGAAATCCTTCACATGCACAAGGCTGACGTGGCAATACTATCTGATCTTCATTATAATGCTAACTCATCACACGATGTCATCGGTTGAATCACACAGGCTTGGAATGCATCAACCAGAAACCCTGAAGTTGAGACTACCAACCGGTAGTCATGCCAAATGAAACCCCGATACAAAACTTCCCATATATCGGTTCTCATTCCAACATACCGCTTCACTTTTTCACATATATCGGTTCCCAATATCATACCGGTTCTCACATATACCAGTTTGCTTACTTCAATATACCAGTTCATACTTCAGCATATTGACATCACTGACAAAATACAATATCATCATGTAATCAAGCTCTGCACATATGCCAACAATTTCCCCCTTTGGCATTGATGGCAATATACAAAGACATCTCTCTTCTTCACATCTTCTCCCCAATACTGCAGATATCTTTTCCGCTTCACATCTTCTCCCCCTTTAACAACAATGCCAAAGTGGAGACACAAACAACTATGTTCCATTATGTTGCTCCCCCTAAGGAGTAGCATCCTTCAACACACCAATCCTGAAAAATATTTATCAATGCAATACCCGACTGATGTGGAGCACTCACCTTTAGTTCACCTCTTGAAGGGGAAACACCCCTAATTCACCTCTTAAATAGGTAAATATAGCCTTCAGTAGAGGCTTGGTGAATATGTTTGCTAACTGCTCCTTACTGGAAACATGTTCCAATACAACCTCTTTGTTCTGAACCTTCTCCCTCAAGAAATGATACTTGAGCTCGAAGTGCTTGGTTCTAGAATGTAAAACTAGATTCTTGGAAAATTTAAACTGTACTTGTCTTGTCACAAAATATACTTACCAGTTTAGATACAGGAACTTTGAAGCCACTTAATACATGCTTCATCCAAATTGTCTAGGTGCAGTTCATAAATGCTGCAACATATTCTGCTTGTGCTGTAGACTAAGAGATACAACTCTGCTTCTTACTTATCCATGAGACCAGTCTACCACCAAGAAAGAATGCACCATCGGTTATTCTCTTCTAGTCATCCACATTACCAGCCCAATCAACATTTGTAAACACTTTCAGGTTGAAATCATTACTATATGGATACCATAATCCATAGTCAATAGTTCCCTTCAGATATCTAAGAATCCTCTTGACTGCTACCAAGTGGGATTCTCTTGGGCTTTTCTGGAATTGTGCAGTAATGCCTACTGCATGTGCAATGTCCGGTTTCTATGTACTACATAGTGCAACTTACCAATCATTGATCGGTATTCCCTCTCATTCACCAACATTGAGTCATCCTCTTTTGATAATTTACAACCAGTCACCATCGGTGTGCCAACCGGTTTGTTGTCTTCCATGCCAAAGGTCTTCAACACCTCTTTGACATACTTGGACTGAGTGATAAAGATACCATCTTTCATTTGTTGAATCTATAGTCCAATGAAGAACTTAATCTCTCCTATATGTGACATCTCAAATTCCTTCTTCATCTCATCTGCAAAATCATGACTCATCTTATCATCTCCACCAAAAATTATGTCATCAACAAATACTTCATAGATCGGAGTCTGATCTCCTTCTGACTTCAAGTAGATATTGCTATCTTCACTTGTTCTTTCAAATCGAATCTTCACAAGATGGAAGTGTAAGCATTCATACCATGCTCTAGGTGCCTGCTTCAATCCATACAAGGCTTTATGTAGCCTACACACCATGTCACTATCTTTTGATAGGGAAAACCCATCTGATTGCTCTATATACACCTCCTCTTCAAGCATTCCATTTAGAAATGCAGATTTTACATCCATTTGATATACTTTGAATCCCTTGAAGGCTGCATATGCAAGAAGTATACGAACTCCTTCCAATCTAGCTACTGGAGAAAAGGTTTCTCCATAGTCTTCTCCTTCTTCTTGAGCATATCCCTTACACACCAGTCTGGCTTTGTTTCTTACCACTGTGCCATCTTCATTCAGCTTAATTTTGAAAACCCATTTAGTGCCAATGACATTTTTATGCTCAGGTCTGGGTACCAAAGACCATGTACCATTCTTTTCTATCTAGTCAAGTTCCTCTTCCATTTCCTTGATCTATTCTTCATCATTATGTGCCTCTTTAAATGTTTTAGGCTCAAATTCAGAGATCATGCAAGAATTTTCTCTGACCTTTCTTCTTGTAAGAATTCTTGCATCCTTGTCTCCTATGATCTACTTTGGATCATGATTCAGCTTTACATACCTAGGAATGATCTTAGTTGTTTCCTCTTGCTTTTCTTCTTCATCCTCATCTTCATCAGCATCAACATCTACTGGTGTAGGAGCACTGTTACTGGTACTAGGCTGTTTTGCAACTAGTTCCTAGAAGGTTACAACTGATTCATCTGCCACTCGCTCATTGCCAGTTTCCTCAGATTTCTTAGAGGTTTCATCAACTCTGACATTAATACTTTCAACAATTCTCTGAGTCCTATTGTTGAAACACTTGAGAGCTTTTCTGTTGGTGGAATATCCTAGGAATATTCCCTCATCACATTTTGCATCAAACTTTCTCTGATGTTCACTCCTCTTGATTTAACATTTTCTACCAAACACTCTAAAGTAGATTACTACAGGAGTCTTACCGGTCCAATAATCATAAGGTGTTTTATCCTTACCTCTCTTGATGAGTACCCAGTTCATAGTGTAGACTATAGTTCTCACCGCTTCTCTCCAAAAGGTGTGAGCAACCTTCCCTTGAATCATCATCATTCTAGCTGCTTCAACTACAATCCAGTTGTTCCTCTCTGCTAGGCCATTTTGCTATGGAGTCCGAGGGGCAAGCAATTGCCTCTTGATGCCATTCTCTTCATAGTACTTGTTGAATTCACTGTAAGTGAATTCTCCTCCTTGATCAGTTCTTAGGCACTTAATCCTCTTACCACTTTCCTTTTCGACTAGTGCTCTGAAAGCTTTGAACTTTCCAAAAGCTTCAAACTTATCTTTCAAGAATGTGACCCACATCATTCTTGAGCAGTCATGAGTGAGAATCATAAAGTACCTATCTCCCTGCACACTCCTAGTTTTCATAGGACCAAACAAATCAGTATGCACAAGATCAAGTATATTGTCTATAGTGAAAGGTTTACCTTTGAAGGTTGAGGAAGACATTTTCCCTAGTTGACACTCTCTGCATAAAGTATTCTCCAGTTTTCTCAGCACAGGCAATCGTCTAACTGCCTTGATCTTATTGGCCTTCACAATATTATCAAAGTTTACTTGGCAGAGTCTCCTATGCCATATCCAGCTATCATCAAACTTAGCCATTAGACATGTACTGATATTTGCATTCAGCTAAAATAAGTTACCTCTGGTCTGCATACTGATGGCCATTAGTTCACCACTCCATCTTTGAATTTTAGAGTGAGTCCATTATCATTCAGCTGGACAACACTCAAAAGGTTGTGCCTAAGACCTTCTACCCAATACACATTATCAGCACTGCTTTTTCCATTTAGAGAGATGGACCATCTACCTTTTACCATACAAGGTGCATCATTACCAAATCAAACCACACCACCATCATACTCTTCTAGAGATAGAAACTTACTTCAGTCACCAGTCATGTGGTGAGAACAACCACTACCAATAATCCACTCATTGGAATTATCAAAGCGGGAGACAAGAGCCTTCTTGTTTTACACATCTTCCTTAACTGCTACAAACACAATGTCTTCACTTTCTTCATCTTCTGATTCCTCATCAGTGACACCTTCATCACCTACTACAAAATATTTTTGCATGTTTCCTCCTTTGAACCTCTTGAACTTATTTGGTTTGTCCTTATTATCATCATTAGGATAGTTTACAGCAATGTGTCCTATCTTATTGCAAGAAAAGCATTTCAAAGGGAGCTTACCTCTGTATTTACTAGCTCCCTTAGGAAGTCTCTTGGTAAGAAGAGCTTCAAATTCCATCAGGATCTCCTCATCATCCATTTCTCTTCTTTGTCTTGGTTCACAACTGGTACTAGCTTCTTTTCCCTTTCTAGATGGTGCAGCAGATGCTCTAAAGGTTGATTCAGTCTTCTGAATACTGCCATCATAATTATTTAGCTCATATGCGGTCAATGTAGCAATGATGGAGTCTAGGGATACCTTTGTCTTGTCTATAGACCTCAACTCCTGAATAGCAGCAACCCTTATTGCATAGACTGGTAACAAGGATCTCAAGACTTTTCTTACAACAATGGAATCTTCTATTTTATCTCCTCCACTCTTGATGTCTCCAACAACAATTTTGATTCTTATTCCATATTGTTGAATGGTCTCTCTCTCAACCATCTATATGTCTTCAAACTTTCCCCTAAGGCTCTCTTGCTTAGCTTGTTTCACATGCTCATCACCACCATAGATATTCTCCGGAGCATCCCATACTTCTTTGGGATTATCTTTATCATGAACATCAATAAACTCAATGTCAGATAGACTGCTGATTAGGGCTTCCATGACTTGCCCATTCTCCTGAATCTCTCTTTTTTGATCATCGGTGAGACTACCGGTAGGAATAACATAAGAATTCTCAACATAGCTCCAGTGTTGAGCACCCATGCTTCTGATGTAGATCTTCATTCCATCTTTCCATATCTTAAAGTTATCTCTGCTGAACTTTGGGCCTTCCCTCTTCATCATTAGAGTAGGATATTTTCCTCAAGTAGTTAAGCTTACAACACAGAGGACCTAGAAGATGTTCTGATACCAATTGATCAATAGTGATGGGCAGTTAGTACTAAACTGGTACTGAGAGGGGGGGGGTGAATCAGTACAGACAAAAACTTTCCCTGAACTAGTTTGACTACAAAGACTACACTTAACTGGTAAATAGTAACACCAGTCTAAATCAGGGCACTACCAGTAAAATACAGTGAGAGTATGAAAGACATAAACCGGTAAACACTTAGATCTCTACACAATCTAATATCTCATTTCCACTTCACTCGTATGCATAAATAAGTAATATATCATTAGAAATATAATGATTGTCGATTCAACATTCTTTACCACTTGATAGAGAATATTAAAGCATCACACATGACACGCTGATTTTTCACGTGGAAACCCAACTGGGAAAAACCATGGTGGGGTTGAATACCCAAAAGCTATTCTTTGAACTCTTCTAAAGTCCACTTTGTTAGGAGCCTAGTCCAGTTAAAGACTTTTTACATTAGGTTCTACTAGGAACCGATCCTGCTAGGGATCACCCAATTAAGGGATGGCTAAATACCCGGTTAAAGGTTAGAACCCTATTAAAGGTTACCTTGTAAAAGGATTTGAAGAACTCATTGAATTGAGTCACACTATCAAAGGATTTACACAAAAGATTGTTAAAGCTACCTGGTTAAGGGATTTTACAACTGCTGAAATGGTTAGAAGTCAATAGGTAATACACTGATCTGATAACAAAACTCAATGCCAAGGCATATCCACTTTAGCTCCTTTGCTTTTGCAATCACACTCTGCAGGTATCAACACACTTCTCCGGTCTAGCAAGAATCAAGTATCTCTTCACTTGGATACACACAAAGCATTTGCCAACAACTTCAAAATTAAAAACATCATCGACCTTATAGGAAATAGATAGGTTGGTAGCATAAACCCTAAACCCTAAACATTTAGGTTTAACAATTCAATTAGTTCAATCCTGATCATTAATCATACTGCATTGAATGTAATAGTTTTGAACAGGTCTCAAGATGTTCTCCAACATTCATTCTTTGTCACTTCAGGAAGTTGATAACCCATCACACGCTCTCCACCATTTACAGAGACTTCGCATATTCCCGAGGTAGATAGGATCAATCTCCATGCAAGATCGTCAAGGAAATCCTTCATGTGCACGAGGCTAAAATGGCAACACTATCTGATCGTCATTATAATGCTAACTCATCATAAGATGTCATCGGTTGAATCACACAGGCTTGGAATGCATCAACCAAAAACCCTAAAGTTGAGACTACCAACTGGTAGTCATGCCAAATGAAACCCTAATACAAAATTTCCCATATATTGGTTTTCATTCCAACATACCGCTTCACTTTTTCACATATACCGGTTCCCAATATCATACCGGTTCTCACATATATTGGTTTTCTTACTTCAATATATCGGTTCATACTTCAACATATTGACATCAATGACAACATACAATATCATCATGTCATCAAGCTCTGCACATATGCCGACAAGCCCTTAGGAAGTATAAGAAGCCATGGTTTGGAGTTGGCTTCACCAAAATATGAATCATATCCCATGTCCTCCATAAGCTCATGAGGTGCTCTTTTAATAGTAGTCAACTATTCAACAAGTGATAGGTGATCACTTTTATCCTCAAAATGTTTACATAGTTATTCTCCTAGTTCATCCCAATTGTGAATAGAGTTATGAGGCAATTTTCTATACCATTGCAAGTAGTTTCCTTTCAATCATGAGGCTAATATCCTAATATCCACATCACCCTTAATAATTTCATGGATAGTGTAGATATTTTCAATCTCTTGAATATGTTCTACTAGAGCAATGGAGGTTTCACCAATGAAATAAGGTTACTTTTTAATGCAACTATTGTTATATCAAGTTTTTGAGCTAAAATAAGAGGACTTCCTTAGTAAAAGGTAGTAAAAATCTTATTTCTATGGAGAGCCATATGGAACAATGGTTTATTTAGCTGAGTGGCTAGAACCCTAGTATATGATGGTCTAATAGGTGGAGTAGAATGAGTTCTAGGGGAGCCATTAACTTCAGCTTGAATACCCCTAACTGGTGACAAGGAAAGTCTACATCTCCTTCTTGTGGGACTTGAAAATGAGAGTTTTGAATATTGAAAAATACCTCTAGAAGATGACCTTGTTTGAATTTTGGGCATGAAAATGGTAGGTCTGGTCAGAGAACCAAGTTGTGAACAAAGAGTCACCAAGTGCTTGAAGGTGAACCTCTTCTAGGTCAGAATGCTAAGAGCAACACTATATCCTTAGCATGAATGTTGAAATACTTTATTTAGCACCATCTAATTAGTAGGTTGATGAAGAAACTTGATGTAGTTCTCCCACTGGGCATGCTAAAAACTATTTCCACCAAACTTTCCACCCTTGTCTAAGATATTAACTCAGACAATCTTGTGAAACATGTAAATAACCTCTAAGTGGGACCTTCACATGTGAGGTTGAATCTCTAGAGAAGGCCGACTTCCTTTTAAATTAGGGTGTAATGTTGAACCAACCCAATACTAAAAGAATCTATTTCTAAATATTTTATTAACTTGTAGAGAAAAGGGAAGGAGTACTTGAATTGTAAAGAAGGTGATGCACCAAGATTAGGATTATGATTCTTTTTATGAGGCCCTACCCTGAGCCATCATAGCATTTCTGTTATTTTCATAATGAACCTATTTTGGATACTATATTTTGATGCATTATAGACCCGAATTCTATATGATCTTATGTTATGGATAACATTGATATGATTATGTCATTTACCCTGATTTGCAGTACTTCATTTTATACTAGAAATTATGGATGTATTTTTAATAAATGATTTAATTCCATGTTTATGAGGATGATGTCATTTAGTAGATGATTGTATGTGGATGTTATCAGATAATTGGGTACTTGATTTTATAATTGAAATTTTATGCGATATTTAAATTGTATTCTTTTGATAATGTTATACGTGATTTTTGAAATTACTAATGTGCAAGTGAGATGTGTAGGAAAATTATCCATGTGACCATGGAAATTATTCGAAGGATCAAGCCTAGACCTATGTGTGATTGTGAAGCCTGGGGTTGTCTATTTGGAGAGACAACCCCTCGTTTGTAAATGTATTTTAATTTGTAAATGTTATGCTTGGATGAGTGTTTAATTGGAAAATTTATTTAATTTATAAATTTAAAAAGAGACATTTTCCATGTGTGTTTTGGTGATGTGTAATTCCTTTTGTAGTGTCACTTGACACATGTGTTGTAAGTTGAGTTGGCATTGTCATGTCTCTTTTTGAGGATTTATTTTACCAATGTTTATTTTTTCAATTATCCTTGATGGTCTCAAGTAAACCTAGGATAGTGAGCCATTAGGAGGGTCAACTCAGACTTTACCCATAGGTAAACTTTGGGTGGACTTCCAAGGGGTTAAACTAACTCCTACGGTCAAGTTTGGGGCATTTTTAGTGGGCCATATGATGTACCTCTGGATGAAGGCTAAATTTGTCTACATGTCCACTCCCTAGGACTTGGTTAACCTCCCCAAAAAGTGAGTTTCCCAAGTTGGCCGAATTTCATCTTTAGAAGAGCCCTCCTTGGTTAGATAACCCACTTTATGAGTGTCATTCATTTTCCCAATTACATTTTCCTTTTTGAGGTGCCTCGGTTAAGGAGTGTGTAAGGTTTTCGAAAGACCAACCAATGAGCATCCTTCACCCTTCCCAAGTGGGTTGGAAAGAGTGAGGTGTGGCTTGATAGTGAATAGTTTGGGAGGGAAAAGTTTGATCACCCACTGTCCATTTTGGAGACTTAGAATTTGCAGAATTTTTGGGGAAGTATTGGGAAGATTTTTGGCTAAGTTAGGAAGGAGAAAAGTTGTGGATTTGGGCAGCTCTACTACAAATTTTCTTACCTTTTTGGTAGCTTAAGGTTGGTTAAATTTCTAACTATTGTATGAGGTTGTTTGCATTTGAAAAGATTGTTTGTTGCATTGTTTCCTTTGTTGCTTTTCCTTGTTGATTTTATGTATGTGTAGGAAGATGTGGATTCGTTCCATTTGTTGTGTTTTTATGTCTTGTTTATGGGAGTTTTCAAGGCCAAACTCACCCTTGGGAGGGTAGAGTGTCCTTGGGGTGAAGGGTTGTTTGAAAACCCTTTTGAGTGAGAGGCTCTCTTTGAAAGAGAGTGATTCTTAAGGGATTTTTGTGGCCCTTGCTGCATATTATTATGTTTATAAAATGGGGATCATAAGGGGAGTTGTAGGCTTGTATGCTTTGGCGGTCATAAGAAAATTAGGGGACAAGTTTGGAACTTGTGGATATGTTATATTTGCAGCCATATTATGGCATTATGTGCACTATTTGCAGAATTCTCCTCAAGGGTATTTAGTCCACCTTCGCCCCACTTAAAAAGTCACATAAGTGACATTGTTTTAGCCTTGGGATGGGAATGTGAATTTTGTGAAGTTTGTCTTTCTTTTTGTGTATTGCTTGTGTGTATCCCATTTAGGTCTTGGTTCTCCAAGCTCGAGGGTGGCTTCTAGTAAGCCTAGGTTGGGAGGTGAGCCTCCATGGTCACAACCTAAAAGCTTTTTATTGCAGGTTTGCTTGGGAAAGGATGGAAAGAAAAAGCTAGGAGTTGATCCTATTGTTATTCGTATTTAGTTGCAAAAATGTATTTATTTGGGAAGTCCTCATTTAGTAGAAATGATAGGCTAAGATGGGTATGTACCTATATGTAAAGTTTACCATGATGTATTAAATGTATTCTTTTATTAGATTTTGATCTTGCAAGAAAGAAATAAAATAAAAGTTGAAGTATGTTTCTATAGCTATTGAGACATTATTTACTTGTATTTTCTTCTTGAAATGAAAACTATTTCTATTGGAGTTGAGAAAAAACAACACCACAGGAGCCCAAATGATCTCTACAAGCTGAAAAACATGTTACAAGGAGAAGCAAGGAAGCAAATCACAAAAGAAAGAAATACAAAGAAAATATGCTCAAAAGGAGAGATCAATATTCACAAAATGTGTAATGTAATAATCCTTCTTCTTACAATGAAAAGAATGAACTCGACCTTTAATAGTTCAAGAAACCCTAAACAGGAAAACCTAGGTTAATTAAACAAATATTGTTTAATTAATCAAGTAAATACCTGAATACTCTAACAATTCCTTCCTCATAGCCTATTGTAAAAGAAAGGAAATGGATAAAATGTAGAAGTATAGATGTTAGTAAAAGAAAATAAACATTTATTTCTTTCTATTTTTCATATTGTAAAATAATGGAAATTGTATTTAGAGTATATGTTAGTATTGCATCTCATTATGTTGTCTATAAATTAAATGATTTTAGACATTATTAGTTGCATCTATAATAAATTAATTTATGCTATTTTTCCATTTTGTAAATGCAGTAAAATAAATCTAGTTAAATTTATTTAACTCAAAAGTTAAATATATGTCATTAAAAAGAAAAAAGAAAATACATTTACTCAAATATGTTATTTTAAAATAATCTCCTTTAATGCTTTAAAAAAACAAACAAAAGATTTAGACATAAGAAAGAAATCTAGATATTCATATACTTGGGTAATATATGTTGCTAAGTTAAAAAAAGAAAAAAGAACATGATAATGGAAGAATATAAAATATTATCCATTCTGTTTATTCGATTTAAAACCCGCTCTAGATTAAAAAAAGAAAGAAAAAAAGATCCATATATACATATATATAATACTACATACATATATATATGTATTTATATATATTATATAGACATATTAATTATTGTTTTAGTTCAACTAAGTGGCTGTTAAACTAAGAGGAAAATAAATATGTATGCTGCTATATAAAAAAAAAGAGTTAGTTTTTAATGCCTTCATATTTTAAAAAAAAAAACAAAAACATAGGCATATATATTTAATACTTTAAATCTATTTGAAAATGAAATATTTATCTATTTGATATTCTCGTTTATTCATTTATCTTTTTGACAGTCATTATATTAATTTCCTGCATATTCAAAAAAATCTAAACCTATATATAAATAAATACACACACACACACACACACACACACACACACACACACACACACACACACACATGTATTATATGTATATCGTATTTTTAAAGTTTATATAAAAAAAAAAAAAAGATCGTTGTGCATCCCGAGCCTTCGGCTCCCTATGGGGAAAACCCATAGAGCAGCTGGGCCGTGGTGTGGGCTGTAACCCACAGGGGGGCGGCTTTGATTGTTCCTTATGTGCGTTGACCCATAGCAGCGACCGCAGCCACGCTGTGGGCCGCAACCCATAGGGGGGGCGACTTCGACCATTCCCTGTGGGCGGCGTCCCACAATAGCGACCATAGCCACGCTATGGGCCATGACCCATAGCGGCAGCCTTGGCCGCCACTATGGGTCGTGACCCACAGGCATGGCTGCGGCCGACCCTACGGGTGGCACCCACCTCCTCCACCATCGCCATTATTTCACCACCATTCCTACACCTGCATAACACACACATAGTTAGTTTCTTTGTTGGAAAGAAACAAAGGTACCCTAACCCAATTTCGGGTTAGGGTTAGGCTTTTTAAGTTAGATAAGCATGGATAGGTTAGATTTTATAAGATTTTAGTTAGGGTTCAAATAGGGTTTTTTTTAATTTTAAAGTAAATATATGAGGGGGAGAAAACCCTTTTGAAATTTGAAAAGGGTAACCTCATTTATATTTTAGTTATGTGGATAATTGTTTTATTTTAAAGGGGTTTATAGTTTTACTGTATCTTTTATTTATTTTAAATCAATTATTTCTATATGTGTGTGTGTGTGTGTGTGCGTGTGTGTGTGTGTGTAGGATAAAATTCCTTTTCGAAATTTTATTAATGAGTATTAATTAAAGGCTATTGTAAATATTTAGCCTATAGGGGATTATATTGGTCAAAATTAAATATTAGGTTTTTAAATAATTGTAGGGGATCAAATTTGGCATTTCGGGAAAAGAATGTTTTTAGGCAATTGTTATTATTGTTTTAGTTAACTTATTAGAAGAATATAAATGCATTAATTACATTTGCTCAAATGAGTACTGAAATTTAACAATCTTAGTGTTAACATTTATTTAATTATTCCTAGGAGCAATTAAATATTATTTGAGAATATTAATATCTCTTGGCAAATAAACTTAGGATTTTTGGCTAAGTTAATTTAATAATTAACATAGTGGTAATGACACTTTTGGATAATTATTTCCACATTAAATTATTATCGTATGCATGTTTAAGTTAATTAAATTAGCTTTAGTAAACCACTCTTTTATTTCTTTAGTTTACCTATAGTTAAGACAAAACTTAATTGTTGCATCTTCATTTTAGCATACTTAGTTTTATTAGGATGTTTTAAAAAAAAAAATTGTTGTTCCATTTTTGCCCAAAAGTTTGGGCATGACATTTTGGTATCAGAGCAAGGTTTCCAACACTAGGAACCTTTCTCCATTACATTTCTCTTTTAACAATTATTTTCTTTAAATAATTGTTATTAATTTTATTTATTTACTTTATTTTTTTTTATTTGATCATTAAGGATGCCGCCGGTTACACGACAAGCTAGCAAGCGCGGTAGGGGTCCTAGACGTGCTTGCATGGAACGCGATGACATTGTGCGGGATGAGCTAGATCCAGAAGGGGATCGAGAAGCTCCTCTTGAGAAATCGATTGACCCCAATAGAGATATTTTGGTTGCACTCCAAAACCTGATAGGCATAGTACAGGATAGACTCCCTAGAGTAGATCGACAAGTAGAACACCAAAGTTCTAGGAGTCATCGATCCATAGCTAGAGAGTGGAGTAGGAGTCCACCTCCTCACCATATAGAGGTTCAGGCTAAGCATGAGTCTGAGTCAGTTGATCTACCTCAGGCACCCCCATTAGAGGCACCAGTTATTATTCAGAGAGCAGGCCATCATCTCGAGGATGAGATTAGAGAGATTCTACACCTTTAGCCACCATCCATTGCAGGATCTACTAATGGGGTCAAGGATGAGGCTTGGCTTTTGAGCTTAGACAGGTGCTTCACATTGTGTCCCTATGAGAGCAATCTGAAGGCATAGATTGCTATTTACCTTCTAAGATGTACGACTTCCACATGGTGGAGGCAAGAGGAGTACAAGAATGACTTATCTAGAGACACTATTACTTGGGACATATTCACATATAAATTCAAAGATAGGTACCTATCATAGCATTATAGGTAGTGTAGGATAGATGAGTTCCATGACCTTCAACATAAGGGTCTCTTCATGTCCTAGTGTGAGAGCAATTTTTTTGAGCTCTTACCCTATGTAGACTACCTAAAAGATGAGAAGTTACTCATCAACTGATTCATCATAGGATTGAATTTCAGGATAACAGGGCCTATTAGGATGGCAACTCCAGGGATCCTTTGGTTTGTATTGGAGAAGGCCTTGATTTCAGAGGATATTCAGGGTAGAGCACAGGGCACACGGGATCGACATCAGAACTGAAATCTTGTACCACTATCTTTTGGATTTAAGAAACCCCACTAGAAGGATAACCACAATAATTCATTGGGTTCCTTTAAACACCCTCCTCTACAACAGTCACAATAGAATTAGAGGCAAAGGCCTCCATAGGGACAATAGGGCTTTAAGCCCAAGTAGTGGCATTCACAGGGTCCTAGGCATGACCAGAGATCATAGGGTACTTACACACCTCTGGCATGGACTCAGAAGTCCTCCAGGGGTAGTTTCAGTGGTTCAAGCAAGATAGGAGGACAGGGATTCTCTAGGCCTTAGGGTGTAGAGTTCCAAAAATGTGGTGTTTGCTTCACTTGTGGGGCCATGGGGCACATGGTGAGAGAGTGTCGAAAGGGTCACATGGTAGGATCAGAGCCTACAGTTGCAGACATGGGTAAGTCCCATAGAGTCTTCATAGTAGTTGACAACCACCAAGCAGAGCATCATGCCACAATCATAGAGGTTGTAGGTATGATCAGAGGTATCAATGTTTCTATCTTGTTTGATTCAGGAGCTAATGATTCTTTTATATCTCCATTGGTAGTGGAGTGTTGCGGGCTAGTGGCATCTACGAAAGGTGTTAGTTGGGAAGTGGAGTTGGTTCCAGGAGCTAGAGTGTCAGTTGAGTCAGTGGTTAGGGGTTGTCAGCTTCAGATTGGGGGTATGACCACCTTAGTAGACCTTTGAGTCACACCTCTAGGATCTTATGGCATTGTTCTTGGCATGGATTGGCTATACACCCATAGAGCCAAGATGGATTGTCACCAAAAGAGGATTGAGTGTGTGGATGATCAGGGTACCTCCATAGTTATTTCAAGGATTCAGAGGCTTGTGTCACTTCGTATGATTTCCGCTATGCATCTTAAGCAAAGCATGCAAAAGGGGTGTCATTTGTTTGCCATCACCATTAGTGATAGAGAGGAAAAGAGTGAGAAGGAGCCTTCCCTAGATGATCATCCCATCCTTGAGGAGTTTTACAGATGTGTTTCCTTCCGAGCTACCTGGTATGCCACCTAGCAGAGAGATTGATTTCCACATAGATCTTGTACAAGGAGTTGAGCCGGTTTCGAGAGAACTTTATAGGATGACCACAAATGAGCTTAATGAGCTCAAGATGTACCTTGAGGAACTCTTAGAGAAGGGTCATATTCATCCTAGCATCTCCCCTTGGGGCGTATCAATCATCTTCGTGAAGAAAAAAGACGGGCCCCTTCAGTTATGTATGGATTACAAGTAGTTGAACAAAGTGACCATCAAGAACCATTATCCCTTTCCCAGGATCGATGATTTATTTGATCAACTTCAGAGTGCTAAAGTGTTTTCCAAAATAGATCTGAAGTCAGGGTACCATTAGTTGAGGATTGTGGAGAGTGATATTCACAAGACCATGTTTTGTACCAGATATGGCCACTATGAGTTCACTATGGTCCCATTCCGTCTTATGAATTCTCTAGCTATATTCATGAGTCTCATGAATGAGGTATTCCGCACTTTCCTTGACTAGTTTGTGATTGTGTTTGTTGATGACATATTGATATATTCTTGAAATGAGGAGGAGCACGAGGAGCACTTGAGACAGGTATTGCAATGCTTGAGGGACAATCAGTTATATGGCAGTCTATCAAAGTGTGCATTCTTCAGGTCAGAGGTTAGATATTTAGGTCATGTTATATCCGGTGCTGGGATCTTAGTTGACCCATCAAAGATCAAAGATATTATGGATTGGCCAGTGCCATCTAATGTGATAGAGGTCAAGAGTTTCATGGGTCTTGTAGGTTACTACTGACACTTCATTGAGGGATTCTCAAGGGTTGCACATCCCATTACATCTCTCTAGCGAAAGGGAAAGAAATTCGAGTGGACCAAAAGGTATGAGAGGGCCTTTCAGGATCTGAAAAAGGCACTCACTAGTGAACTTATTCTTATTGTGCCAGACCCCTCGACTGATTTCATGGTGTGTACTGATGCTTCCTTGGATGGATTAGGAGTAGTCCCTATGTAGGAGGGTCGAGTTATAGCTTATGAGTCTAGGAAACAAGAGAATCATGAGCTTAACTACCCAATGCATGACCTTGAGCTTGCAACAGTGGTGCATGCACTTGTGAGGTGGAGACACTTCCTTTTGGTTCATCATTTCAAGCTTCATTCATATCATCAGAGCTTGCAGTACATCTTCACCCAGCCTAATCTTAATGCTCGTCAGAGGAGATGGATAGAGTTTCTATGTGAGTATGATTTTGATGTTCACTACATCAAGGGGAAGGAGAACATAGTTGCAGATGCCTTGAGTAGGAGATGTCATGAGATATGCTCCATGACTATGGACACAAATTTGAGAGGTCATATATTGTAGTAGCTGTCGGAGGATGAGTGGTATCTAGAGGTTTGTTAGGTAGTGTGATCTCAGGGGGCCCTGGAAGGGAGATATGGAGGATATTATTTAGAGTCTGATAGACTACTATGCCATAGAGGGTGCATCTATGTACTTTCTTCCAGAGGATTGCATGATTTCATTATGTTAGAGGCTCATAGAGCTCCTTATGCAGCACATCCCAGAGTTAAGAAGATGCATGCAAATTTGAGAGAGCTTTATCATTGGATAGGTATCCAATAGTTCATTGTTGTACTAGTAGCCTGATGCCTTGAGTGTTAGAGAGTCAAGGTGGAGCACCGCCATCCAGGTGGGTTTCTCCAGTCTCATGTGATTCCAGAGTGGAAGTGGGATACTATATCAATGGACTTTGTCATTGGTCTTCCTATGTCAGCTCGTCATCATGATGCCATCATGGTGACAGTTAACAAGTTGACCAAGGTGGCCCACTTCTCACTAGTCCGGACTACCTTCACAACATAAGTGGTGGCACGGGTATTCTTGCAGGATATCGTTAGACTTCATGGCATTCCACATAAGATTATCTTAGACAGAGACCCCCTCTTCACCTCTTCCTTTTGGAAGGCATTACAGGCAGCCATGGGTACCAGACTCAACTTTAGTACAATCTATCATCCAGAAATGGATGGTCAGATAGAGAGGGTAAATCAAGTGTTAGAGGATCTTCTCTGCATGTACGTCATGGATCATCAGACCAGATGGGAGGAGTACCTTCCTCTAGTAGAGTTTTCCTATAGTAATGGGCATCACACTTCTTTGGGGATGCCACCTTTTCAAGATTTGTATGGCAGACCATGCAGGACACCTTTGAGTTGGGACTGTATTGAGGATAGAGTGGCCATAGGTCCTGAGATGGTTCATGATATGGAGCAATAGGTGATTATGACTAGACAACGCCTTAGAAAGGCATAGGATAGGCAAAAGAAGTATGCAGATGCAAAGAGGATATACTAGAGCTTCATGGTTTGGGACATAGTTTTCCAGAGAGTGAAACCACATAAGAGTCCAATCCATTATGGAAAGGGTTCTAAGCTTGCACCTCACTTTGTCAGACCATTTGAGATCTTGGAGAGGATAGGACCAGTTGCTTATTGCCTAGCTTTGCCACCTAGCCTATCACGCATCCATGGTGTGTTTCGTGTATCAGTTCTAAGAAAGTACATTTATGATGAGTCTCATATTTTGGATTGGGATGCCTTGCAGGTGGAGTCAGATAGGTAGCTAGCTTTGAAGCCCATCTACATTTTGGCTCATCAGATGCTGTCTCTTTGAGGTCGAGAGCTAGAATAGGTTAGGGTCCAGTGGGATTGTTATGACGAGGTTATGATATCATGGGAGGATGCAGTGTTGATGAGATCTCAGTACCCCCATATTTTTTATGAACTCTAGGAGGAAGTTCATGCCTAGAGGGGGAGGGTGTGAGGCCCTACCCCAAGCCATCATAGCATTTCTGTTATTTTCATGTTGAGCCTATTTTGGATACTATATTTTGATGCATTATGGACCCGAATTCTATATCATCTTGTGTTATGGATAACATTGATATGATTATGTCATTTACTTTGATTTGCAGTACTTCATTTTATACTAGAAATTATGGATGCATGTTTTATAAATGATTTAATTCCATGTTTATGAGGATGATGCCATTTAGTAGATGATTGTATGTGGATTTTATCAGATAATTGAATACTTGATTTTATAATTAAAATTTTCTACGATGTTTGAATTGTATTCTTTTGATAATAATATATGCGATTTTTGGAATTACTAATGTGCAAGTGAGATGTGCAGAAAAATTGTCCATGTCACCATGGAAATTATTAGGAGAATCAAGCCTAGGCCTATGTGCGATTGTGAAGCTGGGGGTTGTCTATTTGGAGAGACAACCCCTCATTTGTAAATGTATTTTAATTTGTAAATGTTATGCTTGGATGAGTGTTTAATTGGAAAATTTGTTTAATTTATAAATTTCAAAAGAGACATTTTCCATGTGTGTTTTGGTGATGTGTAATTCTTTTTGTAGTGTCACTTGACACATGTGTTGTAAGTTGAGTTGGCATTGTCATGTCTCTTATTGAGGATTTATTTTACCAATGTTTATATTTTCAATTATCCTTGATGGTCCCAAGTAAACCTAGGATAATAAGCCATTAGGAGGGTCAACTCAGAGTTGACCCATAGGTAAACTTTGGGTGGAATTCCAAGGGGTTAAACTAACTCTTGGGATCAAGTTTGGAGAATTTTTAATGGGCCATATGATGTACCTATGGATGAAGGCCAGATTTGCCCATGTGTCCAGTCCCTAGGACTTGTTTAACCTCCCCAAAAACTGAGTTTCCCAAGTTGGCCGAATTTCATCTTTAGAAGAGCCTTCCTTGGTTAGATAACCCACTTCATGAGTGTCATTCCATTTCCCCATTCCATTTCCCTTTTCAGGTGCCTTGGTTAGGGAGTGTGTAAGGTTTTGGGAAAACCAACCAATGAGCATCCTTCACCCTTCCCAAGTGGGTTGGAAAGAGTGAGGTGGAAAGAGTGAGGTGTGGCTTGATAGGAAATAGTTTGAGAGGGAAAAGTTTGATCACCCACTATCCATTTTGGAGACTTAGAATTTGCAGAATTTTTGGGGAAGTATTGGGAAGATTTTTGGCTAAGTTAGGAAGGAGAAAAATTGTGGATTTGGGCAGCTCTACTACAAATTTTCTTACCTTTTTGGCAGCTTAAGGTTGGTTAAATTTATAAATATTGTATGAGGTTGTTTGCATTTGAAAAGATTGTTTGTTGCATTGTTTCCTTTGTTGCTTTTCCTTGTTGATTTTATGTATGTGTAGGAAGATGTGGATTCCTTCCATTTTTTATTTTTGTTGTGTTTTTATGTGTTGTTTATGGGAGTTTTCAAGGCCAAACTCAGCCTTGGGAGGGTAGAGTGGCCTTGGGGTGAAGGGTTGTTTGACAGCCCTTTTGAGTGAGAGACTCTCTTTGGAAGAGTGATTCTTGTGGGATTTTTTTAGCCCTTGCTGCATATTATTATGTTTATAAAATGGGAGTCATAAGGAAATTTGTAGGCTTGTATGTCTTGGGGGTCATAAGGAAATTATGGGAACAAGTTTGGAACTTGTGGATATGTTATATTTGTAGAATTCTCCTCAAGGGTATTTAGGCCACCTTCACCCCACTTAAAAAGTCACATAAGTGACATTGTTTTAGCCTTGGGATGGGAATGTGAATGTTGTGAAATTTGTCTTTCTTTTTGTTTATTTCTTGTGTGTATCCCATTTAGGTCTTGGTTCTCCAAGCTCAGGGGTAGCTTCTAGCAAGCCTAGGTTGGGAGGTGAGCCTCCATGGTCACAACCTAAAAGCTTTTTATTGCAGGTTTGCTTGGGAAAGGATGGAAAGAAAAAGCTAGGAGTTGATCCTATTGTTATTCGTATTTAGTTGCAAAAATATATTTATTTGGGAAGTCCTCATTTAGTAGAAATGAGAGGCTAAGATGAGTATCTACCTATATGTAAAGTTTACCATGATGTATTAAATGTATTCTTTAAACTCTGATTTATAATGAATTAAGATGTATTATTTTATTAGCTTTTGATCTTGCAAGAAAGAAATAAAATAAAAGTTGAAGTATGTTTCTATAGCTATTGAGATATTATTTACTTGTATTTCCTTCTTGAAATGAAAAATATTTTTTCCTCATAGCACATTGTAAAAGAAAGGAAATAGATAAAATGTAGAAGTATAGATGTTAGTAAAAGAAAATAAACATTTATTTCTTTCTATTGTTCATATTGTAAAATAATGGAAATAGGATTTAGAGTGTATGTTAGTATTGCATCTCATTATGTTGTCTATAAATTAAATGATTTTAGACATTATTAGTTGCAGCGGTAATAAATTAATTTCTGCTATTTTTCCATTTTGTAAATGCAAGAAAATAAATCTAGTTAAATTTATTTAACTCAAAAGTTAACTATATGTCATTAAAAAGAAAAAAAAAAATACATTTACTCAAATCTGTTATTTTAAAATAAGTTGTTTTAATGATTTAAAAAAAAAAAAAGATTTAGACATAAGAAAGAAATCTAGATATTCATATACTTGGGTAATATATGTTGCTAAGTTAAAAAAAATAAGAGAACTTCATGATAATGGAAGAATATAAAATATTATCCATTATGTTTTTTTGATTTAAAACCTGCTCTAGATTAAAAAAAAAGATCCATATATACATACATGTGTGTGTGTGTGTGTGTGTATTTATATATATTATATAGACATATTAACTATTGTTTTAGTTCAACTAAGTGGTTGTTAAACTAAGAGGAAAATAAATATATATGCTGCTATAAAAAAAAGAGTTAGTTTTTAATGCCTTCATATTTGAAAAAAAACATAGGCATATATATTTAATACTTTAAATCTATTTGAAAATGAAATATTTATCTATTTGATATTCTGGTTTATTTATTTATCTTTTTGACAGTCATTATATTAATTTCCTGCATATTCAAAAAAAACAAAACCTATATATAAATAAGAGTATTTATATGTGTGTGTGTGTGTGTGTGTGTGTGTACATATATATATATAAATATACATTATATATATCATATTTTTTAAGTTTATATAAAAAAATAAAATAAAAATCATTGTGCATCCTAAGTCGTCAGCTCCCTGTGGCGAAAACCCACAGAGCGACTGGGTCATTCTATGCACCGCAACCCACAAGGGGGCGGCTTCAGTCGTTCCTTGTGGGTGGCAACCCACAGCGGCGACCGCAACCGCGCTGTGGGTCGCAACCCACTGGGGGGGCAGCTTCAACCGTTCCCTGTGGGCGGCATCCCACAGCAGCGACCGCAGCCACGTTGTGGGTTGTGACCCACAGGCACAACTATGGTTGACCCTGCGGGTGGCATCCACCTCCTCTGCCACCGCCATTAACGCAGACTACCATTAACCCCCGTGGTCATTGTGTTATTTCGTCACCATTCCTACACCTATATAACACACACACAGTTAGTTTCTTTGTTGGAAAGAAACAAAGCTACCCTAACCCAATTTCAGGTTAGGGTTAGCTTTGTTAAGTTAGATAAGCATGGATAGGTTAGATTTTATAAGATTTTTGTTAGGGTTCAAATAGGGTGTTTTTTAATTTTTAAGGTAAATATATGAGGGGGGAAAACCCTTTTCAAATTTGAAAAGGGTAACCTCATTTATAGTTTAGTTATGTGGATAATTGTTTTATTTTAAAGGGGTTTATAGTTTTATTGTATCTTTTATTTATTTTAAATCAATTATTTCTATGTTTATATATATGTGTGTGTGTGTAGGATAAAATTCCTTTTTGAAATTTTATTAATGAGAATTAATAAAAGACTATTGTAAATATTTAGCCTATAGGTGATTATATTGGTCAACATTAAATATTAGGTTCTTTAATAATTGTAGGGGATCAAATTTGGCATTTCGAGAAAAAATTATTTTTAGGCAATTGTTATTATTGTTTTAGTTAACTTATTAGAAGAATCTAAATGCATTAATTACATTTGCTCAAATGAATATTTAAATTTAATAATCTTAGTGTTAACATTATTTTAATTATTCCTAGGAGCAATTAAATATTATTTGAGAATATTAATATCTCTTGGAAAATAAACTTAGGATTTTTGGCTGTTAATTTATTAATTAACATAGTGGTAATGACACTTTTGGAGAATTATTTCCACATTAAATTATTATCGCATGCATGTTTAAGTTAATTAAATTAGCTTTAGTAAACCACTCTTTTGTTTCTTGAGTTTACCTATAGTTAAGACAAAACTTAATTGTTGCATCTTTATTTTAGCATATTTAGTTTTATTAGGATGTTTTAAAAAAAAAAAATGTTGTTCCATTTTTGCCCAAAAGTTTGGGCATGACACTTTTCCCAGCCTTAGAAAATGTACAATATACGAATGAAAGCACCACCACTAAATCGATTTTTATCTTAACTTATCTTTCAAGAAATATATGAAGGTATGGTTGTTATCAAAATATTGGAAGGAATAGAGAGATATTCACAAGATTATTGATCAAAGATGTTTACACAATCATATAACATAGAAGCAAGGAAAAAAAATATTCAACAAGGAGGTAGTGATATTACACAATTATGAATGAGAAAAGAGGTAGAATAAGTGATTTCATTAATAAGAGAAAGATAATTTATAGATATAGAAAGACAACTCTATATGAGAAATTTGAAAGACCAAGGGAGAGAACCCCTGCAAAATGTTACATCATTGCCTTTATAGTGTAGGCATAACTCTGATTGGGCATTGACTTTAAAAATCCTAATCGAGTAGGATTAGGTTACAAAAGAGTGAAAATTCATGAATCAGATTGAATATATGACTCTTTACATGATGGATCTGATTCATTCAAGTAGAGAAGGATGTAGAGAGTTGTTGTCACAATCTATGCAGGTAGGAGACCCCCAAAATTTGAGGGGCACTATAATAAGTATAGGGTTTAAACATTCTCTAACAGGCCAAAATTGTTAGAGATTGTTGGACACTATTGCTGCTAAGGATATGTTGTTTTCATTGATGTCAACATATTCCTGTGATTTTCTTCAGTGTTTGCAGATTGTGAAGATCTTATGATCTAGTTTTGCAGTTTTGGTACTTTGCTGAGTTTAGGATTTCCTCCAGTATATTCTGGTGTGATCACATATTGAGATAAGATTTTAGGATATTATTTGGGATGGTCTTGTGTATTACATAATTATTTATTAAAATTGGATTTAATAAAGATGTTGTTGATAGTAATCTGTACTTTAAGATTGATAATGATAACATCTTGATTTTTGAAGTCTTTGTTGATGATATCATCTTTGGAGGAGATGATGACTTGAGCATGAAGTTTGTCGGTGATATGCAGAAAGAATTTGAGATGTCCATGATTGGTGAGATGAAATTTTTCTTAAGTTTGAAGACTTCACAACTAACTATGTGAAGGAATTGCTGAAAAAGTTTGGGTTAGATGACTCCAAACCTGTTGGAACTCCTATGGTGACTGTCTGTAAATTGTCTAAGAATGATGAATCTCTAAAAGCTAATCAAAGTTTGTATAGATCTATGGTTGGTGGATTGTTATATCTTACTCAGACTAGACCGGACATTATGCATGTTGTTTGCATGGCTACTAGATATCAAGTTGATCTAAAAGAGAGTCATGTCACTACTATTAAGAAGATATTTAGATACTTGAAGGGAATTATGGATTATGGTTTGTGGTATCCAAGGAATGATGATTTCATGCTATGTGCCTATACTTGTGTAGATTAGGATGGTGATGTAGATGATTGAAGGAGAATTACTAGTGGAGAATTCTTTTTGGGTAAGAAACTAGTTTCATGGGCTAGTTAGAAACAAGATTCAGTGTCCTTATCTACTCCTAAAGCTGAGTACATTGTTGCTACTAGTAATTGCACTTAGGTAGTTTGGATGAAGCAAATGTTGAAGGATATCAGAGTTATCTATGATGAACCTACTATAATATAGTGTGATAATTCCAATAGTATTAACATGCCAAATAATCTAGTGCGACATTCAAAGACTAAGCATGTGTCAATCAAATATCATTACTTGAGAGAACAAGTTAACGAAGAGAAAGTGAAGCTAGAGTATGTATCCGCAAAGGATTAAATTGTTGATATTTTCACTAAACCTTTGCCTATAGATACATTTGTCTATTTGAGAGACAAGTTAGGGGTATGTACCCCTCCTAATAAGAACTAGATGCATTGAGTTGGATCAATCTAGCGGATTTTAGAGCCTTGTCTCTTTATCCAGATTGGTGAGTTGGTGTTGCTCCTCTGTTGGAGTAGTCTGTGTTTTAAGGGGAGAGATTCTTGATTCATGTTTCTATTTTGGGAGAGATATTTTGGTTATCTATTTTTAGATCTTTGGAATTGTTGTCAAAGGGAGAGAGAGATCATGCAAAAAACTTCTTTATTTGTCTTGATTTTAGGGGGAGTTTTTTTGGAGATATCTTCTTTCTTTGCATTGACTATTTTTCACATTCATATGTTGTCATCAATGCCAAAGGGGGAGATTGTTGGAGATTTTTTGACATTTTTGCTGCTAAGGATATGTTATTGTAATTGATGTCAATATATTCCTATGATTTTCTTCGGTGTTTGCAGATTTTGAAGATCTTATGATCTGGTTTTGTAGTTTTGTTTTGTAGATTTGGTGCTTTGTTGAGTTTAGCATTTCCTCTGGTATATTCCGATGTGATCAGATATTGAGCTGATATTTTGGGATATTATTTTGGATGGTCTTGTGTATCTACATTTTAGATGGATCATGATTTGGTGCTCTGCAAGTTATCTTTCTTTGTGATAGTTGCTGATTGGTTGTGTTCTTAAGCTTCCAGATGTTGATCGATGAAGATTTGATGTGATGTTGGTGCAACTATTTTTGATGATTCTAACACATTTTTTGGTATTTCCTAGTCATGTCCTATTTGTTCTGGTGATCCACATTGATTGTTGTGCAATTTTTTGGTGGTTTTCATGAATTGGTGATGATTTTTGGGTTATGCGATATTTTTGGTGGTG
The DNA here is from genome assembly GCF_030272615.1 of Cryptomeria japonica. Taxonomy (NCBI): domain Eukaryota; kingdom Viridiplantae; phylum Streptophyta; class Pinopsida; order Cupressales; family Cupressaceae; genus Cryptomeria; species Cryptomeria japonica. The sequence goes on along the minus strand of NC_081412.1, from coordinate 435,112,808 downwards.
TAGTGTGTTGCAATTGATCTTGGCGTAATGTCTAGTGGAGTTGAGTATTTGGGAATTTGAATTAGGTCCATGTTATTTCATGTAAATAATTATATTGGTCTGGTGGTCAATCTTTATATCGTTTGATGTAATTTTATAATTGTGAGTTGAGGATTTAGCTAACCTTGTTATCAAGGTTGATGAATTGTATATATAGGTGATATATTGTCCATGTATTCTAGCATCAAGGTTGTGTTTTCATGTATTAGAGAGTGATGTATTTGTGATCAAGTGATTTATCTTTCAATGTTGTGAGTAAGGAGAGATTGGTGTTGCGGAGCAGACATTTGTGCTTAACTGAAACTATAATCAAGCATTTGGAGATGTTATTCTTTCAGGTCATTCCTTCTAGATTGAAGTCTAAATCTTGTTGTAAGTCAATGAGACTTCCCTAAGGGTTGTAACCTTCCAGGTCATTGTATTTGAACAGTGATCTCTAGGCAGTGTGCCTCAATGCATGTGCATTCCCTATTGTAATATTTTCACATACTATTGTAAAGTATCATCTTACTATGGATAGGTACCCATCATGGTTTTTCCCTTAACCGGATTTTCCACGTCAAAATTTTGGTGTTGTGTGTTGTGCTTTGAATTTTCTTATCTTTTTTATTACTACAATTTATCAAATATGTATTTGTGATTAAGTTTGAGAATCCGATGAAGATTGATTCACCCCCCCCTCAGTCTTCCTTTATTGTTTCTGCCAACAAAAGGTCTTCTACAAGTACTAAATGGGCATGAAAATCCTTGAGGAGGGTTTGCAAAAGTAGTTGAAATCATCTTGCATCATTTGGAAGTGGTTCAAATGAGATTGGATCAAATCTGAGCCACCAACAAGGTCAAAATTAAATGTTGACTTACATGTCAGAAACTACTCAAGGTAGCCATTTAATTTAAATATCTCATCTCAAGTTCAAATGTTGGTCAATGGATCCCACCTTCACATGAAAAAAAATGGTCTCAATGCATTCCAATGCTTTTCACAATAGGCAATTAAAATATGGTTGTTGATCTAGATTTTGCTTGCTAAATATTTGGTTGAGATTGAACTAGGATCCCTTAATAATTAATCTCCATCAATAGGTCAAAGAGGCATGAATAGAGTCCCTCCAATGACTGATCAAACATTTTTCATCCATGCCAGCACCAAAGGTCATCATGCTAATAAAATAAATTCATGATGGTTCCCTATCAACACCTATTGTTGCTGAACCCACTGCCCTTGAGTTGGATTATCAAATAGACCTTGCAACATCTAAGAGACCACCATTGTAGTCTCTTCTATGCTAATAGGCTTAAAATGAAAAATATTGAGGGGTGCAAAGTCTAAGTAGTTGGTAGTTGGTAATGAGGGGCCAATTAGAGAATGATAGAGTAGCCTTTGGGTGGTCAACCTAAGTGATATGACCAATGGTAACAAGTCAGCATAAAAATAGGACAAGGAAAAAAGGCTATGGAAAGAATGCTTGAGGGTTTAGGGTTTTATATTGGTGAACTTTTCGAGGGTTCAAGTCATCTTTTATATCTTAGATCAGTTATAACCAATAGCTTAAGGGTGACATAAAATGTAAACAGTTTCCTTGGAGAACAAAGAACCTAATCAAGTCAATACCCTTCATGTTTTTAGTTATGAGAAGGGTTAAACCAAGAAACCTCCCAATATCCTAAAAGTTGCAAAATACATATATGAAAGAGGTGATATGGAAAGACAACTAGAACAAAAATATGGTTCCAAAATAAATCACACATTTAATGGTTGTGTTGAAAAGAAATATCCCAATGTTCTTCTCATTTTCCTTCCTTCTCCCCCTCATCCTAAAAAATGCGTTGATAAGGATCCTTTTGAGAAACTTCATGATATCTTAGCTAAGATTTCCATTTGGGGCTTAATTCAAAATTCACCTTCATACCATAGGTTGATTTAAGAAGCCTTATAAAAGGTGGTTCATTATCCTTCTTCTAGGCCACATGATAATACATTCTCATAAGATGAATTTATTTCTATATGTTGGTATTATGGATTAATTGATTATGTGTTTCATTTTTGTTTTTTCATTGATGTCAACACTAGTTGTTATGGTTGGTTACCAGTAGAAGATCTAGTGTTATCGGTAGAAGAGACTATCTGTTGGAAACTTTCGGCATGTTTGAATCAATAGAGTATGTTTGGCTTTATGTGTTATATTCTCCTCAAGAATGTTTTGGTTAGTTGGTATTGACTTGGTAATCAGATGTTGTCATACACTCTTGTAAACCCTTACTGGCATTGGTTTAAGGTTTAATCACCAGAGATTTCATTGAGGAATCTTGACAGGATGCATAAGTGGTGTTGGTGTAGCTTCTAGATGGATTTCAGGATGCTGAAGATGTTCTTTGATCATGCTTCAACTGCTTGAAGACATTTCTTTGGCATGGTAGACCTAGAATAGGTCCACTACCTATCTAGATTATGGACCGGTATCATGAGAACGTGCTCTCTACATGTTACCGAGATGTTTTGGGATGTTCTATGGATTTGTTATTGTTGTTTTGGTCTTAAGCCGACATGGCATATCATTGTAATATGGATTTATGTAATGATCTTATTGTAATATCTTTTAGGTGGCCAACCTAATTGGTTTAGGCCTTAGGGTTGGTATAAAATGATGTAAGATCTCATTGTAATAAGTGTTCATGGTCATGGAATGAAATATCATATGCGAAGGAGATTTGGTCAACCATAGCTAATTGAATTGGGATTAAGGAATAGGTCAAAGGCCTCCAGTATTGAGCTTAACCAGGATTGTAATCAGGCATGGTAGATGCTATCTCTGGTAGTTCATTATTATGGATTGTTGTCCATATATCTTGAGGTGGTTTTAACCTCTGTAGTCAGTGAGACTCTTTTGTAATGAGTAGTACACTCTAGGCAGTGTGCCTTCCTGCATCTGTAGGCCCCTCATTGTGTCACATACTTTTTGCAAAAGTATCATCTGACTATGGGTAGGCTTCCCACCATGGTTTTTCCCTTTCTAGGTTTTCCACATACAAATCATGGTGTTATGTGATATGGTTGCTTTGCATTGATTATTTGTTTAATTGTTAAGTTGTATTGTTTACTTGTATTTGTTTATGCTTTACCGGTACTTAATTTGGTTTAAGGTTATTAAGTGGATAAAATGATATAATTTGTTAACAACTGATTCACCCCCCCTCTCAGTTGTTCACTGGTTATCCTAAGACTATAGAGGTTAAAAGTAGAGATAATTCTCTTATTATTACTCCTCACATTTATGAACAAAACATAAGAGGGATTTTAATTGATAATGGATCAACACTTAACATTTGTGGTGTTGACTTATTAGATAAGATAAATTGGGATTATTCTTTTATTCAACTTGATCCTTTTTGTGTTTGTGGCTTTGATAATATTCCTAGAGAGTCACTTGGTATAGTCATGTTACTTATCACAGTAGGACCTGTGACATTACCTACTCCTATTCATGTCATGCACAACCATCTTTTATAACCTTTTTCTAGGTAGACCATAGATTCATGTTATAAAAATAGTCACCTCTACTCTTCATAACATAATCAAATTTATATATAACAATGAAATTCACACAATCAAGGATAATACTACTCCTTATAATTTTGTTCATGATGAAGTAGGATTCATTTCTCCCTTTAATACTATGATTCCTTCAACAACACAATCTCTTATCAATGACACTTCCTTAAAAAGGAGTTGAGATACATTACACTTTACACTTTCCTTTAATACATATACGACCCCTCAATCTAAGAAGGATGACTTGAAGGAGACTTTCATGTCATTTATCTAAGCTTCTTCTAAATCAATTCTCACCTCTCCTTTCAACATATGTCTCCATGATGATGGGGAATCTTTAGAATTTGACATTAAGAATGACCCCTCTACTCTTGAAATTTCAACATCTACGCATGGACATATTGGATATGATTTAGGATGTGTACAATTAAGATTTGATTGTAATGAGAAATCTACATCACACTTTTATAAAGAATCTTTAAGTTTCCAAATTCCTCTTTTGTCTACATCCCCTCCTCCATTTCCTAATATATCTATGTCTTCTAATATCTTCTCATCACAACAAGAGAGTATTTTGTATGAGCTTATTAAAGCCAACTTCATTACCCTCCCTTTTAAAAAACAAAAATATAATCATAATGAAAATTAAGATAATCCTTCTTTTTGCAAATATTATCAATCCATGGCCATTCCACCAATGAGTGGCTTTGTTTGGGGGATAAAATTCAGCAACTTATTGTAACTAGTACCATTCAAATACCTTATGACAATAAATTGGATTCTCATCTTATTCCTTGCACATAACATTTAAGTCCCTATTATGTTTCTCCTCATTATCTAGCATTGCTAGCTTACTTACTAGAGGCTCATTGTCATTCATGGTAGTACAATCTTAGGTGCAATAACACTTGGGTAGCAACATAATAGCATTGTTATTATTATCTCCACACTTGGGAGGCAAGAATAGGATTTCAATGAATTTTTTTATAAGGATTCAATTTTCCTTTGTTTAGTTGCATCATTCATAACTTGATGTCGTTTCTTGCATATAATTATCCTTCATGCAAGTACATGTGTGTTCCTTGGTTAGGACCTATTCTTCCTCAAAAATATATGTTTTTATGAATAATCTCTCCTTAGTGAATGTGTGCAAACCTTCACTAAGAATCCACTTTTTTCCTAAGCATTGGAGAAGGTGTCTATTCTTAGTCTCCTCCTTTCAAAAATGTTATTGTTATGAAATATTTCCTCTATTTTGGGAGGTAGATGCCCTTATCTCTTCCTCTTTGTATCCATCAAAAGGATCCCTTTACACTTGTTATAATATGTCTCTTTTACAACTATCTCCACCTTGCCTCAAAACAGATATGCCCTCTTTAACTTTTATTTCATATGCATTGTTCCTTAAAGGATATCTCCTTGATTTTTAAGGTGGCTATCCTTGATTCTATCTACCTTAAGATATCAACGTCATACTATTTTGACATCTTAAGGGGGGCATATATGTAGCCTCCTAGTTGCATTTTAACTATTTTATCTAGAAATTTGGGATTGTTTCATACTCATGTTTCATCCCTATTTTATTCATAATTTATGGTATTATTACATCCTCATTCTCAATCCTTATTTTATCTACCATTTTATGGGATTGTTTCTGTTAGACACAATGTGCCACTAAGAAGGGGGGTGAATCATTGTTTACAAACTTTTCCCTTTTCTATTCGATGTGTGTATACCGATTAACAGATCTAATAGAAATCAAACTTATCGGTTAGATGGGAGACTAACACAAATGCAATCAGACACAATGGGCACATTACATAATGCTATTATATATGAGGAAAACCCAAGATGGGAAAAACCTCGGTGAGAAGTGTTGTTGGAGTCTACTGCTCCAATCCAGCCTCACAATGAAACTTTGATTACAATATATAGGGCACCAAACCAAGGAGCACCAAACCAAGGAGCACCAACCCAAGGAGAACCAACCCCTAATTTAGGGCACCAACCCAAGGAGCTACAACCCCTAATTTAGGGCACCAACCCAAGGAGCTACAATCCATGCCCCAAGATCCAACTCAGTGATCTTCAATAAACATAATCAATTACAAAAGTAATAGCCATGTTACAAATAGACTTTGTAACTCTTCTGCAAATCTCTTCACTAGATCTTTTATCTAGTCCACTACCTATTCTCTACTTAGCCTCTCACTACTATAGCCTTATCTCCTGCTGCAACATTACCGGTTCAGCCTCTTCTTCTTCTTTGTCGGTTCTGCTCTTTTTTGGTTTTTCTCTCTACTGGTTATGCCTTCTCTTTGCTACACTACTTCTCTCCATTGGTACTAGACTCTGTCGATTCTATGCTTGCCTTCTTTGCAATCTTCTGCAACTCTTTTATGTTGGTATGATCACTACTAGTTCTCTCTTCTGTGAAACTCAATGGTTGACTGTTAGTTTCCTCACTGTTGCCAGTTGAACCCTTCAACCTGATTCTCTCTTTCTCATAACCAGTCTCTTCTCAGATTGTCTTTTCTCACTTGACTGATTTATCCTCTCACATGCAACAACACTCTCTCATTTAGTGACAACCTTCATCAATTTTGGGTGGTTAGGGTTTCTTCATGGATCCCGAGGCAAACCAAATCCAATCAGATCTCATCTGATCTAATCACCTTGATTGATGAATTGTAACTCATCAATCAACCCTACCATTTTTTTGTGCCTTCTATAACATGCCTTCCTCATTTAGCACACTACATTTAACCTGTCAGTGGATTTCTTGGTCGATCAACAAGCCTAGATTCATAGTTTCCTTCACCTACCTTAATCTACTCAAATAGTCTATGCTAGATCTCTATTATCTGAATGACATTGAGCCGCAAACCCCTGCAACACTTCCATAATTTTTGGGGTCAACCATAAATGAAGACTCAATCAGAAACTACCTCACCAACCCACACCTCACCAACCACCACATGCATGACACTTGTGTCCTATGTGTCATCATCGTAGGCATACACCTTAGCTCGGTCACCACATTAGTCATCGACCAACGTACAATACTGGTGCTTCATCTACCGACTTACTAAACCTGACAATTATACCTTAACTGGTCTCTCATCAACCTTGCACTCAACTTCTCTTCTGGTGGAACACTCAACCGGTCAGCACACTTGCTAACCTACCTTATGCACATCTTCATCAGATGGGAGTCTTCCATATCTACACTTTGTCCATATTACTAGTGGACATACTTATCAGTAAACCACTTGATGACACCATGTCATCAACCTTCAACTATTTCCTTCTGAGGCATCTTCATACTAGTTGCACTCTCTATCTACAAGTGGTTAGCCTTACCTTCTTCATCATCAACTCAGACCGTATCTCAACCAGTTTGTCAAGGTGAAAAATCCATCACACTTCAACTATTCTGGTGCCTCATTATGCCTTCTTTGTTGGTCCAGTACATATCTTTGATTTCATGCACTTGAGGCATCTTCATGATTCACCAGTAGATCCAGTGTGAGCCTTCAATCACCTGCCTTTAACTCTTCTATCTTATCTCATAGAACTATGACACACACTTTTCATAATAGGAGATAAGATCCACTTACTGGTGGGAGTACATTCTTGTCATCTACATCCTGTAATGCACCAATGTGGCTTCCCTATTTGAGAAGCATATCTTCAAACAGACACATGTGATCTGGTTGGGGCATATTCACTCTATCATCTCTTCACATGGTGACTGCATCTTTATCTGATGGGAGTCTTGCCGATTTACATCTACACAGTGTACCAGTGACCTATACATCCTTCTCCTTTGGTATTGATATGATTCTTGATAGCGTTCCTTGTCTTCATCACAATCAACTAACCAACATCTTTCACGCTTACAAATGTCATCATTTACCGATTGTTATATCACACCGGTCTCCTTTCCATATCTTCCACACATGTCAAACACTAACTTGTGTACCGGTGACCTGCTAGGCTAGGTGACGTCAAAGACATCACATCCGCTATGCATCAATGACAGTGTTGCACATACATCTCTTATACTCCCATACTGATAGTCCTTCTATACCGGTTGACATCAATGACAACACAATGCCAACAATCTCCCCCTTTGGCATTGATGTCAACACATGTAGTATCTGGCATACTACATATTCTCTCTCCCCCTTTGTGTGATCCATGGATTCTCATACATGTAGTATGTGGTATACTAACAAATCTCTCTCCCCCTTTCATAAAAATGGCAAAGGGCACTGTTAGGGTTTCTCTCCTCCTTATGTCTATCGGGCATTGACATAAAATTTTCTCCACTTTTTCTCAATTCGGATGCTCCTCCTCCTTCAACCAACCTTTGTTACATCTTCTCAAGTCACAACTCTTGAGATGGAGGACTCAACCATCAACTGACACCAATTTCTTAGAAACCAAGTGTATATGCAGACCATAACCCTAATGCATATACAAGTCTAAAACCAATTGAAGGCCCATGTGTCAATGAATACATCATACCTATTGGTCAGACTGCATCATCTTTTGGATACCCATAATCATGAAATTCTCTTAGGTATTCATACAACAATTTCCATCATCTGCAGTTGATATAGCTAGTACACCCATAAGTTCAAGCATCTCGATTCTCCTTCATAAGCACTTGAACTCCCTCTGAGTCATACACCCCAGGTCCACATTTCTAGTCAGGTCCAATATCGGGGCTCTAATCATCTCTATATACCCTTTTGATTTGTGCATATGTGATCAATCTAATGATCTATCGGCTCCACAATATCTACCATAGCCTATGACATGATCTTAGATGCAAATAATGCCATACAATGTCATGATCATGACATAAATCAAACCAGTTAACCCTTAAAGGATTCATGCATAATTAATCAACTACCAGGCCATTATATGTCATTCAGGTCTTTTCCAATACCACCTGAGACATAAAATAGTCATTCCATGGTACTAGGACTAATGCAATGATCCCAGACCTCATTGTCTTGTTAGAATCAATGACAGTCCCATAGACACTGAGAGGGGGGTGAATCAGTGTCTAACTAGTTAACAAAATATTTAAACTTATTTAAAACTTTGCAACTCAAAACAATATACCGGTAAATAAGAATTAATGCATCAAATAAGAATAATAGAGTCAACATAGAGAACACACCATAACACAAGATATTTAACGAGGAAACCCAGTGTGGGAAAAACCACGGTGGGATTTGTGACCCACAATATTCACTCACTAGCCAATGAATAAATATTACTTACATGAGGGGCCTGCACATGCAGGAAGGCTAATAGCCTAGAGCTCATTGCTCAACTACAAAATAGAAGTCTCACTGACTTACAAAATGGATGTTTAAATCCAATATAATGTACTACTCAAATCAGCATCAACTATGCCAAGTTCAGTACTAGTTTAAGCTCAGTCTATAACCAAAACCTTGTTGTCCTTATACAAAATTCTTCTATCAATTTTGCATCATATCATTCCTCTTTCATCACACACATCACATACCAAAATGACCTACAAGACTTCATACATATATGAGTCTTTTACAATATAACAAGTCAGCTTACAAAAAGATAATTATATTACAATAAAAGATATTTCCATGTTGGCTTGAGTGCCAGTATACTATTGCCAATGTAATCTAAATGTTGGTGAAAGTGTTTGCTGGTGTCAGTGCTTGTCGATGTATGTGGAAATCTTAATGCCAGTGAATGCTAGTCGGTTGCCTATCAGTTTGTCAATCTATTTGCCATCAATGACAACACAACCATTCTCAGAAACCATTCTCATAAGAGTTTAGAATGCCAACAATCTCCCCCTTTGGCACTGATGGCAACACTCATGAGAAAAATCAAAAACTGTTATCCAAAATTTGATATCCAAAAAGATGTGCTCCCCCTAAGCAAATGATCTCTAGTGAAAATCTAAAAGATGCATTTTTCTCCCTTACTACTCCCCCTTTGACATCAATGACAAAGGATGTCATAAATGATCAAAAAGAGTACCAAAATGTTACCTCAAAGTTTGTAACCGGTTGGTTACAATTTGAAAAATGTCTGCCAAAACCAAATTCAGACTCTGCATGAAGTTGTTGTCGGTAAGAACTACCTCAGTTTGCTGGATCATACCAGTGAGATAGTGCATTTGGTGCTCCAGTGATCTTTCTCCCTGAATTGTAGCTTTAGATAATTCCTCCCTTTGTGTAATAAGACTGTCCAATTTTGGACCAAGCTTACATTTTAGTTCCCGAGCCTTAGACCTTATCTTTTCTTTTTATTTTTCAAGTTTCTCCAATTTTTCTTCAAAAATTGTCATTTCCTGCTAAAAAACTGACATAAGACTAGAAGAGCCTATCATATTGTCTGCTAAGTTATCAATTTATTTCCATGTCTTCTCAATCTCCTTGTCAATATCCTTAGTTAGTTGGTGTGGTTTACATGCTTTTCTATACAACTCCTTATACTCAGAAATTATAGAATTAATTACTGGTAATAATGTATTTAGATGATCGGTACAATTCTTTATTGTGTTTTCCAAGAATTCATTTTTCTCTTTATCAAATCTTTCCTTTATTGTATCCTCATTGACCTTTTCTATTGTTATAACATTATCAACAATATATTTGGACAATGTGTCCAATTTACCTAAAGAATCTTTGACATGGTCTACCGGATAGTTAGGTGCAATCATTTTCAAAATGGATAGAGTGTTGTCAATTGCCTTATATGCCAATGCATTACAATTTGTTATCATTTTAATAGAATCCAACAAAACTTCAGTAATATTGGTCGATCTGAATTCACCTATAGATGTGCCTGGTGCCATAGATGTCGGACCAATTACCTTTATTATATCCTTCAGATTGCCTTCCGATGGATCTGTCTGAGTTTGAATTTTTGTTGTAGATGGTTTCTTAGTATGTGTAACTTATGGTTGAGAGGTATCAACATGAACTTCTGCCTCAGGTTGTTTTCCAGGTGTCGGTTGCTCTGTGTGTGTCGTTTGCTCAGTTTCCTGAGTATCAACAGTTTTTATCAATGGCTCAGTGTCATTTCTTTCCTTATGAATTTCATATACTTTATCTGCTTGTACCTCTACAGTCTTAGTATCCATCACTATATTTACATTTTGTGCATCTACATTCATTGTAAATAGTATCTCTGATTCATGATTTGTATCATCAGTCATGCTTTCTATACTTGTGACTGGAGGATCAACTTCATGGATCAGTGAAGTAGAGGTTAGAGGAGGGGTGTCTTATATCGGTGGAGGGATGTTATCAGTTATCTTTATAGGAGGTACACCACCTACCTTACCTTTCCCTTGATCCTTTTGATATACTTTGAATGTCTTTTCTACTTTCTTCTTATTTATTTCCTCTTGTTTTTCTTTCTCCACAAAGAATATATCCCATTAATCAGCAGTCTCATCAACAATCTCTTTCACTCTTCCTACCATCAAGCTCACTTTCCGGTGTCCACTAACAAAAATCAATCGATTTTCTTTAGATATCAATTCATCAATTTCTTCTCTTGAATTACCATGATGTACAACCAGAAGTTTTTCAATTTTCAGTTTCTTATCCAGCTCCATTACTGCCATCCTTTTTGGTTCCAATCTTCTATAAAGTTCATTTGGTAAATCATCCACAACTTCAACCAGAACCTTCTTTTATATGTCCAAGTGTAAAATAATGCTTTCTTGAATACTCTTCCTATCAGAATCATGAAATGTATTATACAATTTATGCACATTAGTCAAATTGCCATCTTCAGTTATTTCATTCAACAAATCATTCAAAGAAGGGGTAACCAGTTGCTGTTTCTTCTTTGGTGTTAGCTTCTTGGGTGATTCCCTTACTACCTATTGTTTCTTTCTCAAGGTCCTTGTTATTTTAGGTAAAGGAGAGGGTATCGGTGAAGGTTTTCTCTTCCTCCTTTCAACTCTTTTAAATTATGTTGCCTTATCACTACCAATTCCATCTACTTTTGATTGTAATCCTTCAAGCTCACTGGTTGTTATACTGCTTAAGTTCATGACATTTTCTTTTAACTCACTTACCTTAGAAGCATCTCTTATGTATTTTTCTCTCTTCTTTCTTTTCTTCAATAGATTTATATCACACTCAATGGTCTTAGCACTACCAAAGAATTTTTCTGATGGTTCTCTCAGTGCATCCAATAAAGCTTTAGCATATGTCTCCAGAATAGTAAGATATACTTCATATCACATCTCAGTGACCCAAATAGTCCTAGGGAGTACTGCCTCCATCCATGTCTCATCTCTTTTGATAACAAAATAAATTTCTTTGTCATATTTACCTACTATACTCTGTGGTAACCATTCTCTAGCTCCCATCTTAGCTTTTAAAGTCTTGAAATACTCATAAATGTTATTCTTATAGTGTAATCCCATATCAGTGAAAGCTTCTAGAATTTGCTTACCTGCCAGGATGTCATATGTAAAGTCCTTGTGACCAATACTGGGTATTTCCTTAACAAAGTACAACATCAAACATACCAACAAATTTCCAAAACAGAAAGTGACTTTCTTGTCTCCTTTAATATTTTTCAAGTTATCAATAAGCTCATCTTTCAACCATTCAGAAACATCAATCATTGCATTGTTGTTTACCATCTCATAAGCACTATGTATACAGAGACTAGAAACATAATTTAGCCTATTTGCATGAGTGGCCTTGTATCCTAGCACCATACTTACAAATCTCACATTTGCATTCTTAATATCATTTACTCTAAGTGATCTACTGTTAGATGTTGCTCCGGTTAGGCTTGTCACCATTTTGTTGGGAATCTTCTTTGTCTTATCAAGTCTACTACCAGATGAGGGTAAACCTGTAGCTGCCCTAATTGCTTCTTTGGTAATTTTACAAATTGATTCTAGCCATATGAACTCTCCATGAACTCTACTTAACACAAGTCTGACGACCTCCTTAGGGAATACAGGGAAGTTCAAAATATCAACAAAACCTAAGGTTTCCACAATCATGTGATCTCGTCTAATAACTGCTTGCACATCAGTTATAACGTCATCATACATTTTCTTCAAATTCTCAGATCCTAGATCATCTATATTGCAATGTATGTAAATCTTAGGGTCTTCAACAAATTCTACACCTTTAGGAATTTTCGAAAATGCCCCGATAGAGTCATCTTGTTTACCAATTTCAGGAATTATCTTAAACATGGGCCTAGGTCTCTTAATGTTCTTGATAATAGTAGGGTTTTCAATAAACTCAGGAACAAAAGAAGAGGCCATTGAAAAATACCTTTTACTGCCTGAAAATATTCTGAATATCTGAAGAAATCACTTTGTACCTTCGCCTTGAATGCCTTCGCTTAGTTTTCATGCTCTCTAATAATTTGAATGTTCGGTGAGTCAAAAATGAGGGAAATCCAATGATTTATAATGACATATCTTCCACCAACCGCATTAAATGCTCATCAGTTAAGTGAAAACTTAACACATCTGCCGGTAAAGAAGAAATCCGTCTTCTCACCATGAACCGAAGGTAATCTGTATGATTTTCAACTTGTTGCAATACCCCCAAAGGGTTATTTCTCATTTGGATGAAGAATCTCCTACCGATGGAGAATTACTCTATTCTACAGGTGCAGAGACATTTACATCAACTCTCTGATCTCTCTTCTTAATCCATTGTTTTGAAAATTCTTGCTTTACTTTATCTACCTTTTCTTTGCCTTTCAAACTAGATCCTTTATTGTTAGCCGGTGAAGTCTTGCTTCTACAAAAATTTTCAATATGTCCAATCTTGTTACAAACATAACAAGTTACATTATTCCTTTGAATAGCCTTTCCATATCCTATGCCGGTTTGTATTCTGCATTGATTAGATAAGTGCCCAAATCTTCCACAAACATAGCATTTCACATTCATTCTGCAATTTTCTGAATTATGACCAATTTTGTAGTATTTGGAACATTGACTAGTGGGTGCATTAATATTCTAATTATTTCTAAGTGTACACTGATTTTCTTTATGACCATACTTGTTATAGTTAAATAATTTCCCATTAAACTTATGAGCATTAGGTTGTCTTACTGGTTTACTATGATCATGATTATTTGTAGTATCGGAATTTTCTCCAATCTCAAATCCAAGTCCAATAGTATCTCCATTAGGCTTCTGACTCTTCAACATGTCATCAAGCTCCTCTGAACATTTCTTAAATTTGTCTTTGTGTTTATTTGTAGTAGCCAACTCATTTTCCAGAATTCCCATTTGTCTCATAAGCTCAGTTTTATCATGTTGCATGTGAATCAGATATGTCTTTAGCATATCATTTTCATGACTAGGTCTCATATTTTTATTTCCAGCATCATTAAGTTTCCTAGTCAAGTCTTCTTCATTCTTCTTCCTGTCTCCAATATCTTTACATAACCTCATAGTCATATCATGCATTTCATTCTTCATATTATTGTATTCTTGTCTCAACTTGTTTGTAAGTTCTCTAAGAGTTTCTTTTTCATCATCATCTTTTTGCATCTTCTCATGAAGTTCTTTTCTTTTATTTTGTGCTATAGCAGAGTTCTCATGAAGTCCTTTAATGAATTCCTATGCAATCCTCAAATCATCTTCAAGTTTGATATTCCTCAATTTCTCTACATCAAAATCTTCAAGAGCTCCTTCCAATTGTTTTCTTAAGTACTCCATCTAAACTGGTGTCAGAATCTTCCTCAAGTTGTTAGGATTTTTCAAATAGAGGACCAGGATCTGATACCAATTGTTAGAATCAATGACAGTCCCAAAGACACTGAGAGGGGGGGGGGGGGCGAATCAGTGTCTAACTGGTTAACATAATATTTAAACTTATTTAAAACTTTGCAACTCAAAATAGAGTACCAGTAAATAAGAATTAATGCAGCAAATAAGAATAACAAAGAAAACATAGAGAACACACCATAACACAATATATTTAATGAGGAAACCCAATGTGGGAAAAACCTTGGTTGGATTTTTGACCCACAATATTCACTCATTGGCAAATGAATAAATATTACTTACATGAGGGGCCTGCACATGTAGGAAGGCTAACAACATAGAGCTCATTGCTCAACTACAAAATAGAAGTCTCACTGACTTACAAAATGGATGATTAAATCCAATACAATGTACTGCTCAAATCAGCATCAACTATGCCAGGTTCAGTACTAGTTTAAGCTTAGTCTATAACCAAAACCTTGTTGTCCTTATACAAAATTCTTCTATCAATTTCGCATCATATCATTCCTCTTTCATCACACACATCACATACCAAAATGACCTACAAGAATTCATACATATATGAGTCTTTTACAATATACCAAGTCGTCTTACAAAAAGATAATTATATTACAATAAAAGATATTTCCATTTTGGCTTGAGTGTCGATGTATTGTTGTCAATGTATGTAAAAATATTAATGTCAGTGAATTCTAGTCGGTTGCCTATCAATTTCTCAATTAGTTTTCCATTAATGACAACACAGCCATTCTCATAAACCATTCTCATAAGAGTGTAGAGTGCCAACATGTCTTACATAACCTGCAAGTACTCATTAGCATACATACTGGTAATATCCTGCATATACCGATTTCTTGTACAAGTCCATCATCACTACTAGAGAACCTTCCTATAACTCTTGACTTCTTATGTCAATTTGCATCTGATCCCTATTGTAAATTTTCCATCCATTGACATATGTAGTAGTGGTCCATCTTTCATCTATAGGTGTTTAGCCAAGGCATCCACTACACACACTTGCCATCTCATTTTCTTCTTTCTTACCGACAACATCCTATTCCTCCACGTGTCCTTCTTCACTGAGGGGGTAAATGATAAGGTTAGTATACTACTCCCCCTAAGGTACTGCATCTCCTTTAAGCCTTAGAAGATATCACCTATGCATTGAATAAACATTGCCGGCCCAAGGTCCCACTCTCTTCTTTCTTCCACCATACCTATATGAATTCACTTTTCTTCCCATTTTTTGTCTTGGGAGAAGGTCTTAGCTTCTTCTGTTGATTGGTCCTTATATTTCAGGATTCTGCATCATAACTAGAAGCAGTTCTATAGTAGCACACAACATCCATGCCAATCTCATGATTGGGAAACCTACTAACATACCGGTTAGACCATCTTCTTCTACTCATGTTGTTGTGACTAGCAACCAAAACCGGTGGACCCCTAGATCTTGTAGGGACATTTCTCCTTTGGTTCTATGCAGGTCTTTGACTTTCATATGCTCTATATTCATTTTTTAAATTGAGCATAGCTTCTATATCAGCTTCCATATGACTGCAAGACCTTCTTCTTGCATTCAAACTCTCTATGGCTAGATCTATTGCAGTTATAACAAACACTATTTGCATAACCGGGAGAGGGCATATGCATGTATCTACTCCTTGATACATTTTGCTCATATGCATGATATCTATGAGATCCTAGATTGTTCCTTCTAGATCCCTTTCTACATTCTTATGCCCTATGGACATGACCATTACATGCAAAATAATAACCAGAGAAGGAAGGTTTATAGCTTACAAACTTATTTTGTCATGCATGGGGAGATCTTGCCAGTTTAGTATCTCTATTTCTGCTTCTCTTGGGAGGGATCCTAGGTTGTCCATGCTTTTCATCTCTTCCATCTAAACTCTTCTTTTCCCATCCTTATTTTTTCTTGTGGGCGGTAGCATTTCCTTGTCTTCTACCAATAGGAGGTCTTCTTTGTTGTCTTCTCATGTTCTTGCTTCTGGTGAGGCCGTCTTCTCCCATTTTTCTTTTTCCTTTGGGATTTGTGTTGTTCCTCCTTCTTGTAGCACTGGTCTTCATCCTTGTCTGCATGTCCTCTTTAGTTGTGGTTGAATCAATCTTCTTCTGATGAGTATTCTAGATAGTGAAGGTCTATCTATTATTTTCTCCATTTGAGGAGACAAACAAAATGTCATTGTGGGGGACATTCTTGTTGGTGGAGCATTCATCGACACCACTTCCTAATCCACTAGAGTCTTTGGCATTCTTTTTATTTTTCAACATCTTGTCCAAGGCATCACTACTACCATCAAACTTGATTCTTACCTTGAGATCATCCTGACATTTCTCAAGGTCATTACAGAGAATCTCCATTTCTCCAACCAGCTGCTAATATTCTTTATCCTATGCCTCTAGCTTAGATGTTATATTTTTACACCAACACACCTTGGTGCTTTCTTGTTGTTTCTTCAACTCTGAGACACACTTCTCAGATTCTTCAAGGCATCTGATCAATCGATTCTGCTCCACTATAGAAGCATTCTTGAATAACTTGTATTTATTTCTCACTCTACTAAGTTCTTTAGGTGCATTTACAAGTTCTCCTTCAAGATCACCTTCTTCTTCCTCTGCTTCTTCACCTTCACTATCACTGCCAAACACATCTTGCTAGTAGGAGTGATCTACATGATCATTCTTAGATTTGTGCCTCTCATCTTCTGATTCTTATGCCATGAAGAGGTGGGTTCCTTCTTCATCATTGATGCGACTGCTAGTAGATATGTCTTCATCATTTGCAGATACATGAGATGCATTTCTCATCCTATCTTCATAATCCGGTTCTACAGTAGTAGGCTCATTTCCATAGAGCTTCTTCAATCTATCCCATAATCTTTTTTCTGATCCAATATCTATCCACTTGTGAGGAGACATCATCTGATAACCCACAGAGTATAGACTTCATTGCTGCATCATTACACTGGTTTCTTATTTTTGCATCTAAATCGGTGGGAGGACTGACTTTACTAGGGTAGCCATTTACAACTGATATCCACACATCAAACCCTACAGAGGACAAGTAGACTTCCATTCTACAACTCCAAATGGAATAGTTTAACCCATCAAATACCAGAGTTGGGATTGACACTAAATAGCCCATTGTGTCCTTAAGCCAGAATCTACCCAAGCTGGAGAAATCTTATTAACTGGGAACCTAAGCTCTGATACCAATTGTTAGACACAATGTGCCACTGAGAGGGGGTTGAATCAATGGTTTACAAACTTTTCCCTTTTCTATCCTATGTGTGTATACCAGTTAAAAAATCTAACAAAAATTAGACTTATCGGTTAGATGGGAGACTAACACAAATGCAATCACACACAAGGGGCACATCACATAACACCAGTATATACAAGGAAAACCCAAGATGGGAAAAACCTTGGTGAGAAATGTTGTTGGAGTCTATTGCTCCAATCCATCTTCGCAATGAAACTCTAATTATAATGTTTAGGGAACCAACCCCTGATTAGGACACCAACCTAAGGAGAACCAACCCAAGGAGATACAACCCCTGATTTAGGGAACCAACCCAAGGAGCTACAACCCCTGCACCAAGCTCCAACTCAGTGATCTTCAATAAACATAATCAATTACAAAAGTAATAGCCACGTTAAAAATGGACTTTGTAACTCTTTTGCAAATCTCTTTAGTGGATCTTTTATCTAGTCCACTATCGATTCTCTACTTATCCTCTCATTGTTGTAGCCTTATCTCCTGTTACAACCTTACTGGTTTAGTCTCTTCTTCTTCTTTGCCAGTTCTACTCTTTATTGGTTCTTCTCTCTATCGGTTTTGCCTTCTCTCTGTTGCACTACTTCTCTCCACCGGTACTACACTCTGTCGATTCTATGCTTACCTTCTCTACAATATTCTACAACTCTTTTGTGTTGATATGGTCACTGTCGGTTCTCTCTTCTGTCAGACTCAGTGGTTGATTGCCACTTACCTCACTATTTTTAGTTGAACCCTTCAACCTGATTCTCTCTTTCTCACAATCAGTCTCTTCTCAGATTGTCTTTTTTGCACTTGACTAATTTCTCCTCTCACATGCAGCAACACTCTCTCATTTAGTGGTAGCCTTCATTGATTTTGGCTTGCATATTTATAAACTAGTTTTCCCACCAAAAGCCAATTCAAATTTTGGGCAGTTAGGATTTCTTCATTGACCCCAAGGCAAACCAAATTAAATCAAATCTCATCCAATTTGATCACCTTGATTGATGAACTATAAATTATCAATTAATCCCACCATTGTCATGCCTTCCAAAACACTCCTTCCTTATTTAGTAGTCTGCATTTAACCTATTAGTGGATTTCTTGGTCAATCACCAAGACTCGCTTCATGGTTTCCTTCACCTGTCTTGATCTGCACAAATAGTCTATGTTGGATCTTTGTTGTCTATCTGACCTCGAGCCGCAAACCCTTGCAATATTTCCATAATTTTTGGGGTCGACCATAAATGTAGACTCAGTCGGCAACTACCTCACCAACCCACACTTCATTGACCATCGCATGCATGACACCTATGTCCTATGTGTCATCATCATCAGCATACAACTTAGCTTAGTCACCACGTTGGTCACCAACCAATACACAATACCGGTGTTTCATCTACCTTCTTAACCCTGCCAGTTATACCCTAACCAATTTGTCATCAACCTTGCACTCTGCTTCTCTTCTGGTGGAACACTCAATAGGTCAGCATACTTGCTAACCTACCTTACTCACATCTTCATTAGATGGGAGTCTTCTGCATCTATACTTTTTCCGTATTACCGATGGACATACTTACCAGTAAACCCATTGATGACACCATGTCATCAACCTTCAACTGTTTCCATTTGAGGCATCTGCATACCAGTTTCTTTCTCTATTTGCAACTTCTTAGCCTTGTCTTCATCATCAGCCCATACCATATCTCAACTGGTTTGTCAAGGTGACAAATCCATCACACTTCAACTCTTTGGGTACCTCATTATGCCTTCTCTATTGGTCCAGTGGATATCTTTGATTTCATGAACTTGAGGCATATTTGTGATTCACCAGTAGATCTAGTGTGAGCCTTCAATCACCTAACTTTAACTCTTATGTCTTATCACAGAACTATGAAGCACACTTTGCATAATAGGAGATAAGCTCCACTTACCGGTGGGATTGGATTCTTGTCATTTGCATCCTACAATGCACTAATGTGGCTTCCCTATTTGAGCAACATATCTTCAAATAGACACATGTGATCTGGGTGGGGAACATTCACTGTCATTCATCTTTTCACATGGTGATTACATCTTTATCTGGTGGGAGTCCTATTGATTTACATCCACACAGTGTACAAGTGACCTGTACATCCTTCTCCTTTGGTGTTGATGTGATTCTTGATAACATTTCCCCTCTTCATCACAATCAACTGACCAACATCTTTCACTCTTACAAATGTCATCATTTACTAGTTGTTATATCATACCTGTCCGCTATCCATATCTTCCACACAAGTCAAACACTAACTTGTGTACCGGTGACCTACTACGCTAGGTGACATCAAAGACATCACATCTAGTATCCATCAATGATAGTGTTGCACATACATCTTTTATACCAGTAGCCATCCTATACCAGTTGACATCAATGACAACACAATGCCATCAATTGCATACTCATGTTTCATTCTTATCTTATATATCATTTATGGGATTGTGGCATCATCATGCTTCATCCTTATTTTATGAACCATTTGTCTTAAATGGGTTATTTCATCCTCATGTTGTAGTCCCAAAACCAAAAAATTTATATCATGTGCCTTATATAGGTTGTTTCATTCTTGAAACTAGACCCAGAGTCTTAGATGAGATGTTTAAGTCCTGAAACCAAGTAACAACATATATAGCAGGATGAGATGACTAGCATAACACAACTTTCTAGACCTTTCAACTCTTCCTTTTCTACTTCTTTAAGGTAGTTTTACTAGCATAACATAGCTTTCTAGACCTTTCAACCCTCCTTTTACTTCATTTTAGGGTGAGTGGAACTAGCATAACATATCTTGCTAGACTATTTTGACTCTTCCTTCCTCCATGGATAAACTAGCATAAAACACTTTTCTAGCATTGGATCATGGTTTATAGTGCTTTCAATTGGTGTATTTCCTTTTTCTTTCTTTAGTTCCACTTGTTCTCCTACAATAATATGCCAAGCATGAAATTAGCAGTTAAGACATTTTGATTATTGAGGTCTCTTCAACTAGTAGTCTTGGAACTTTGTGTTTTAGTACTAACATTGTTTTCTTTTATTTATATTTGAAGGTTACTTTCATGGATTGCTAGGATCTTATATTTGGGTTATTATCCATCCCTTAGTATTATCCTATCCCCAATTTGTATTTTCCTCAGATGCCCTATCTCTTCATTTCTACTTTAACAAGAGTACAACCATAAGATCATACTTTTCTAAAGTGGGGGCTAAATGTAGTATCATAAATTGTACTCCTTAATTATTGTGTCCAATTTCACACTCTCCTAGCACTTATTTTAGTATGTCCCTTTTCTCTATGCATTATAGGAGATTTATTGATCTAAATTAATATTTCAATTGATATTATGATTCTTATTCCACTTTATTACATCATCACACTTTTATTTGGATCCTTATTTGTAGGTGTACTCTTTATCATTTTATCTTGATTTATCCTTAATCCTACCCCAATTTCAACTTTCAAGACATATTCTACATATCTATACATTATGGTTTGAGACACTGAGTTGGAATCAACATTCTAACCCCATTATCTTGCATTCCTCAAAATTCAGAAAAATGTTGCTCGAACCAGGACGACCTACCACCCTGGACTTGAACTTTTTTCCCCAAATTTTCTGGAGGATAATTTGGTTATTCTATCTAATTCAAATCCCACTCCATGTGAAATTATATCAAATACAATTTTTCCTAAAGGTAAGTTTAATTATAAAATCCTTATATAAGACATCCCTCTCAATTCATTTTCATCATCTTATCTTATGCTAAAATTATTGTTGATGACTAAAATTGCTTTCAGGAAAATAGCCTTATGGGAAGTTCAATGAATGGGAAACCTACAATGTATCATTGGACAAACTTTAGGATCTTAGAGGGCATCTCTTTAGGCTAGAGGAAAATGGAGAGAAAACTAAAATTAACCTAAACTAAGGTGATATGCCAAGGATTCAAAATTTAAAACTTCAAAGAGCACATAAAGTCATACATTAAAAGCATAGCCAAAGGCTCATCAATGGTGTGTCAATTATTTCCTTTAGAGATTCATTCAAATATCATAATATATTCTTAACACACAATTACTAAATTGAAAGAGTGCCAGACACGGTTCAACAAGTAGAAGTTATATTAGAATCACAAAAGCTCTAATCAGGTTACAAGTCTTTAATTTTTACTCTAATTGACATAGAACACAATTCTAACATCAAATGAAAATAAAAAAAAGACATAAAGGCTAACTGTTCACACATCTTGAGCATCTATTTTCATAAAATAAGAATGGCAATGCTAAGGTCGAGAGTATCTACTAAGACTATTCTCTATGAATGAACCCCCCAGAATTTATAGCTTCCTCCCCTTTAAAGACCTCCATCACAAGCTAGGATACTCAAGGAAACATAATAAATCATGGAAACCTACCATATGGCCTTCAACATTCAAGAATGTTATAAATTTCTCTACACAAATATCTTCTTCACCATCCAAAATCATTATTTTGACTTAAACCACTTCAAAAAACTGATCCCCTACATCAACCCTCACATTTCCCTAGGATGATTCTTGGAATCTAATTGCATCACTAGTTATACTTTGAGCTATGAAAATATTCAACACTCCACTCTAATAACATGTGGCAATTTATTTATTTGGCCAGTTAGGACATGTGGTGCATAGGTGATACTTCTCAATGCCTTATATTTCCTTTCCTCTAAAAATCTTGTGAAGGTGACATGTGACACAAGAGCATAGCTTCTTGGCATTTTTTATTTTCTTCTCTCTAGAAATATCATGGAGGGGACATGTGGTGGCCTCAGCATAGAAAAATTATCTATAGAATTTCTTGGGCAAGTTGTGCGGGGAAAGGGCACATGGCTACCTGGCGGGGCTTGGAGGAAACAAAGTGAAATTGTTGTCTTCAAAAACACGTCCATTTAACACATGGATTCAGTGGAAGGAATTTTAAAATTGAATTTGGAGTGCGGAGGAAAAAAATTTGCAGACATAAGAAATCTTGAAGAGCAGGGATAGTTTTTATCCGTAATTATCATCCAATTCAAGAGAAATTATTCTTCCACAAGAGTAGATCTAATTCAAGGAGCAACAAACTACATCAAGGCATCTTCAATTTCTTTTTTATCTATTATTTCATGATGGATTTTATGATAACTCAATGATGAGAAAATAGTACCAAACTAATACTGAGAGGGGGGGGGGGGTGAATCAGTATAGGCAAAACTACAATCTTAAACCGGTTTGATAGCAAACACTTCAAAAGACTAGGAGATAGAGATACCGGTTTGAAATAGAGTATAACCGGTAAAGCTAAGAATGTCTGAGACAAGCATTAATCGGTTACTCACTTAGCCTTTCACTCAACTTGAGACTACACTACCATTTCACCCTTACGCATAACCAGGTGATCTATCATTAGATCATAAAAACAACTAGCTCAACATGTTTTATTGATAGGCATAAGACACAGAACCATCAAATGCTTGACAAACAATAGCAAAGCATCACAAGATAAAAGCATCATACATAACACACATATTTTTCACATGGAAACCCAACTAGGAAAAACCACAGTGGGGATGAATACCCACAAGTTGTTTTTGAACTCTTTGGAAGTCCACTCTGTTAGAAGCCTTGTCCAGTTAGAGACATTACAATAGGTTCTGCTAGGAACCGATCCTGTTAGAGATCACTCGGTTAAGGGATGGCTACAATACTTGATTAAGGGTTAAACCCTGTTAAAGGTTACCTTGTTAGAGGATTTCAAGAACTCAATAGCTAAAGGACTTTGAACTTAGTAGCTTAGAGTTACCCTGTTAAGGGATTTACAACAAGTCGGTTAAGGCTACCCTGTTAAGGGATTTTCCAACTATTGAGGTGGTTAGAGATCAACAGGTATTACAATGATCTGGTGAGAACACTCAATGCCAATGTAGATCCACTTAAGCTCCTCTTTTCCTTCTGCACTTACACTCTGTAGGTATCACTTCTCTCATTTTGGTCTGGCAAGAATCACATATCCCTTCTCTTGGATACTCACACACAACTTTTGCCAACAACCCTAGAAAGAGTCACAACATCGACCTTATAGAAAATAGTTAGGTTGGTAGCATAAACCCTAAACCCTAAACCTAATAGGTTAAGGAATTCAAATGGTTCAATCTTGACCATTGAGCATACTACATTAATCTCAATCATTCATTTTCCATCGTTTGCATGGTGGCTGATAACCCATCACATGTTATCACCATTTTACAGTCTTCTCATATTCCCAAGGTAGATAGGCAAGATCTTCTTCATGCACAATCCTTCATGCACACAGGGCTTATGTGGCAACATGATCTTGTTCTTTGTTGTCATGCTAACTCATCACACAAAGTCACCAGTTGAGCCACATAGGCTTGAAGCACTTCAACCGGAAATCCTAAAGTTGAGACTACCAACTAGTAGTCATGCAGCGCTTCCATGTGCAGGTTCCCATAACCATATGTCGGTTCACCTTGAACAAGCACACCGCTTCACTTTGGCAAAAATGCCGGTTCACAGTGTTATACTGGTTCTCACATATGCTAGTTCACACTTCTGAAATATTTTGACATCAATGACAACATACAATGTCATTATGTCCTCATACCGGTTCACATAATGCCAACAATCTCCCCCTTTGGCATTGATAGCAATATACAAAGATATCTCTCCGCTTCACATCGTCTCCCCAAATTTATGCAGATATCTTCTCCACTTCACATCTTCTCCCCCTTTCACAACAATGCCAAAGTGGAGGCACAAGCTTCCCTGTTCCATTATGTTGTTCCCCCTGAGGAGTAGCATCCTTCAACACATCAATCCAAAATCAATTTGACTATGAAATACCTAACTAATGTGGAGCATATGCTTTTAGTTCACCTTTTGAAGGGGAAGTACCCCTAATTCACCTCTTAAGTATGTAAATGTAGTCTTTGGGAGAGGCTTGGTGAATATGTCTACTAACTGCTCCTTACTGGACACATGCTACAATGCAATCTCTTTGTTCTGAACCTTTTCCCTCAAGAAATGATACTTAAGCTCAAAGTGCTTGGTTCTAGAATGTAAAACCGGATTCTTGGAGATATTAATTGCACTAGTATTGTCACAAAATATACTTACCGATTCAGATACAGGAACTTTGAAGCCATTCAATACACGCTTCATCCAAATTGTCTGAGTGCAGTTCATGAAAGCCAGAACATACTCTGCTTTTTACTCATCTAGGAGACCAGTCTACCACCAAGGAAGAATGCACCATTGGTTGTGCTCTTCCAGTCATCTACATTACCAGCCCAATTAGAATCTATGAACACTTTCAAGTTGAAATCCTTGCTATATGGATACCACAATCCATAGTCAACAGTTCCCTTCAGATACCTAAGAATCCACTTGACTGCAACCAAGTGGGATTCTCTTGGACTTTTCTGGAACCTTGCAGTAATGCCAACTACATGTGCAGTATCTGGTCTGCTATGCACTACATAATGCAATTTACCAATCATTGATTGGTATTCCTTCTCATTAACCAATGCCGAGTCATCCTCTTTGGATAGTTTACAAACGGTCACCATCAGTGTACCAATCGGTTTGCTATCTTCCATGCCAATGGTCTTCAACACCTCTTTGACATACTTGGACTGAGTGATAAAGATTCCATCTCTCATCTATTGGATCTGCAGTCCAATGAAGAACTTAATCTCCCCTATGAGTGACATCTCAAATTCTTTCTTCATCTCATCTACAAACTCATGACTCATCTTGTCATCTCCACCAAAGATAATGTCATCAACAAATACCTCATAGATTAGGATCTAATCTCCTTCAGACTTCAAGTAGATATTGCTATCTTCACTTGTTCTCTCAAATCCAATCTTCACAAGATGGGAATGC
The DNA here is from genome assembly GCF_030272615.1 of Cryptomeria japonica. NCBI lineage: Eukaryota > Viridiplantae > Streptophyta > Pinopsida > Cupressales > Cupressaceae > Cryptomeria > Cryptomeria japonica. Next base: position 435,087,166 of record NC_081412.1, on the reverse strand, counting down.
AAACATTCATACCATGCTCTAGGTGCCTATTTTAGACCATATAATGCTTTGTGTAGCCTACACACCATGTCACTGTCTTTAGATGGGGCAAATCCATCTGGTTGCTCTATATACACTTCCTCTTCAAGTACACCATTTAGGAATGCAAATTTTACATCCATTTGATATATTTTGAGGCCTTTAAAAGCTGCATATGCTAGAAGCATACGAATTCCTTCCAGTCTGGCTACAGGAGCAAAGGTTTCACCATAGTCTTCTCCTACTTCTTGGGCATATCCTTTGCACACCAGTCCGGCTTTGTTTCTAATCACTATACCATCCTCATTCAGCTTATTTCTGAAGACCCATTTGGTACCAATGACATTTTTGTGCTCTGGTCTGGGTACCAAGGACCATGTACCATATTTCTCTATCTGGTCAAGTTCCTCTTCCATTGTCTTGATCCATTCTTCATCCTTATGTGCCTCTTTGAATGTTTTAGGCTCAAATTCAGAGATCATGCATGAGTTGTCTCTGACTTTTCTTCTTGTAAGGATTCTTGCATCCTTATCTCCTATGATTTGCTTAGGATCATGATTCAGTTTGACATACCGAGGAATGGTCTTGATAGATTCCTCTTTCTTTTCTTCTTCATCCTCATCTCCATTAGTACCAACATCTACATCTACCAGTGTAGGAACACTGTTACTGGTACTTGGTTGACTGACAACCGGTTCCTAGAAGGTTGCAATCGGTTCACTTATCGCTTGCTCATTACCGGTTTCCTCAATTTTCTCAAAGGTTTCATCAACTCTTACATTGATGCTTTCCACAATTCTTTGAGTCCTGTTGTTGAAACACTTGAGAGCTTTGCTCTTGGTGGAATATCCTAGGAATATTCCCTCATCACATTTCGCATCAAATTTTCTCTGGTGTTCAATTCTCTTGATGCAACATTTGCTACCAAATATTCTAAAGTAGCTAACCATAGGTGTTTTACCGGTCCAATACTCATAAGGAGTTTTATCCTTACCTTTCTTGATGAGTACCCAGTTCATTGTGTAGACTGCAATGCTCACCGCTTCTCTCCAAAATGTGTGAGCTACCTTTCCTTGAATCAACATGGTTCTAGCTGCTTCAACCATAGTCCAGTTATTCCTCTCTGCTAGGTCATTTTGCTGTGGGGTCCGGGGGGCAGACAATTGCCTATTGATGTCATGTTCTTCACAGTACTTGTTGAATTCACCAAAAGTGAATTCCCCTCCTTGATTAGTTCTCAAGCACTTGATCCTTTTACCGCTTTCCTTCTCCACTAATGCTCTAAACACTTTAAACTTTACAAAGGCTTCAGACTTGTCTTTCAAGAATGTGACCCACATCATTCTTGAGCAGTCATCAGTGAGAATCATGAAGTACCTATCACCCTGCACACTTCCAGTTTTCATAGGACCACACAAATCAATATGCACAAGATCAAGCAAGTTGTCAACAGTGAAAGATTTATCTTTAAAGGTTGAGGAATACATTTTCCCCAATTGACACTCTCTACATAAGGTATTATCCAGTTTGATTAACACTAGCAACCCTCTAACTACCTTGATCTTACTGGCCTTTACAATGTTATCAAAGTTTACATGGAAGAGTCTCCTATGCCATATCTAGCTATCATCAAATTTAGCCATAAGACATGTACTTATATTTGCATTCAGATGAAATAGGTTACGTTTGGTCTGCATGCCAGTGGCCACCAATTCACCATTGTTTCCTTTGATTCTGCAAACTCCATTCTTGAATTCCAGAGTAAGGCCACTATTATTCAGCTGGGCAACACTCAGAAGGTTGTGTCTGAGACCATCAACCAAGTACACATTGTCAGCACTACTCTTTCCATTTGGAGAGATGGACCCTCTGCCTTTGACCATGCATGGTGCATCATTGCTGAAGTGAACCACACCACCATCATACTCCTCCAAGGATAGAAACTTGCTCCGGTCACCAGTCATATGGTGAGAGCAGCCACTGTCAATGATCCACTCATTAGAATTATCAAACTAGGAAACAAGAGCCTTCTTGTCTAACACATCTTCTTTGACAGCAACAAACACAATATCTTCATTTTCTTCATCCTCTGACTCTTTGTTTGTGACACCTTCATCAAATGCCACAAAACAGTTTCTCCGGTTTCCTCCTTTGAATTTCTTGAACCTTTCTGGTTTGTCCTTGTTGTCACCATTAGGACAGTTTACAGCAATATGTCCTATCTGGTTGCAAGAAAAGCATTTCAAAGGAAGCTTACCTTTGTATTTGCCATTTTCTGGCAAGGAGAGCTTCAAATGCCATCAAAATCTCCTCATCATCCATTTCTTTGCTCTGTCTTGGTTCACCACTAGTGCTAGCTTCTTTTCCTTTTCTAGATGGTATAGCAGAAGCTTTAAAAGTTGATTCAATCTTTTTAACACTACCATCAAAACTATTTAGCTCATAGGCTATCAACTTTGCTATGATGGAGTCCAAGGATACTTTAATCTTGTCTATTAATCTCAACTCCTGAATAGAAGCAACCCTTACTGCATAGACTGGCAATAGGGATCTTAGGACTTTTCTTACCACAGTGGAATCTTCTATTTTACCACCTGCACTCTTGATATCTCCAAAAATGGTTTTTATTCTTATTCCATACTATTGAATGGTCTCACCTTCAACCATCTGCATATCTTCAAACTTCCCTCTTAGGCTTTCTTCCTTAGCCTATTTTACATGTTCATCACCACCATAGATATTTTCAAGAGCATCCCATACCTCTTTGGGATTTACCTTGTCCTGAACATCAATAAACTCAATGTCATATAAACTACTAATTAGGGCTTCCATGACTTGCCCATTTTCTTGTATCTCTCACTTTTGGTCATTGGTGAGAGTACCAGTAGGGGCAACATAGACATTCTCAACATAGCTCCAGTGCTAAGCACCCATGCTTTTGATGAATATCTTCATCCTGTCTTTCCAAATACTAAAATTTTACCTATTAAACTTTGGACCTTCCCTCTTCATCATTTGACTTGGATCTTTACCTCAAGCGGTTAAGCTTATAACACAAAGGACCTAGAGGAGGCTCTGATACCAATTGATAACTCAATAATGAGCAAATATCACCAAACGAGTACTGAGAGGGGGGGGGTGAATCAGTACAGGAAAAACTACAATCTTAAACTGGTTTGACAACAAACACTTCGAAAGACTGGGAGACAGAGATACCAGTTTGAAATAGAGTGCAACCAGTAAAGCTAAGAATGTCTGAGACAATCATTAACTAGTTTCTCACTTAGCCTTTCACTCAACTTGAGACTACACTACCATTTCACCCTTATGCATAACCAGGTGATCTATCACCAGATCATAAAAACAACTAGTTCAACATATTTTATTGACAGGCATAAAACATAGAACCATCAAATGCTTGAGAAACAATAGCAAAGCATCACAAGATAAAAGCATCACACATAACACACATATTTTTCACATGGAAACCTAACTGGGAAAAACCACAGTGGGGATGAATACCCACAAGCTATTTTTGAACTCTTTGGAAGTCTACTCTGTTAGAAGCCTTGTCTGGTTAGAGACATTACAATAGGTTCAGCTAGGAACCGATCCTATTAGAGATCACCCGGTTAAGGGATGGCTACAATACCCGATTAAGGGTTAAACCCTGTTAAAGGTTACCTTGTTAGAGGATTTCAAGAACTCAATAGCTAAAGGACTTCAAACTCAGTAGCTTAGAGTTACCCTGTTAAGGGATTTACAACAAGCCGGTTAAGGCTACCTTGTTAATGGATTTTCCAACTGTTAAGGTGGTTAGAGATCAACAGGTATTACAATGATCTGGTGACAGCACTCAATGCCAATGCAGATCCACTTAAGCTCCTCTTTTCCTTTTGTACTTACACTCTGCAAGTATCACTTCTCTCATTTTGGTCTAGCAAGAATCACGCATCCCTTCTCTTGGATACTCACACACAACTTTTGCCAACAACCCTAGAAAGAGTCACAACATCGACCTTATAGAAAATAATTACATCAGTATCATAAACCCTAAACCCTAAACCTAATAGGTTAAGGAATTCAAACGATTCAATCTTGACCATTGAGCATACTGCATTAATCTCAATCGTTTGTTTTCCATCATTTGCATGGTGGCTGATAACCTATCACACGTTATCACCGTTTTACAATCTTCTCATATTCCCGAGGTAGATAGGCAAGATCTTCTTCATGCACACAAGGCTTACGTGGCAACATGATCTTGTTCTTTGTTGTCATGCTAACTGATCGCACAAAGTCACCAATTGAGCCACACAGGCTTGAAGCACTTCAACCAGAAACCCTAAAGTTTAGACTACCAACCGGTAGTCATACAATGCTTCCATGTGCCGGTTCCCATAACCATATGTCGGTTCACCTTGAACAAGCACACTGCTTCACTTTGGCAAAAATGTCGGTTGTTGGTGTTATATCAGTTCTCACATATGTCGGTTCACACTTCTGCAACATTTTGACATCAATGACAACATACAATGTCATTATGTCCTCATATCGGTTCACATAATGCCAACATTTTATGTGTTTTATCATGTTATTGCATCAACACATGGTTGACTTATCCTAAGAAAATTGCATCACCTATTGAAGGTATAATCATCTACATTTAAGCATTTAAATTCTAGATCTAGCCTTACCCTCATAAGGAAATATTTCTAATTTGATTCAAGTTCAATTTTAATTCAATTATAGGGTTAATTCAAACTTTTCCCCAATCCACAATCCCCCTTATTTTATCTTGTGTGCAACTATAGGTACCTGATGAAGCTAGAAGACCTTAGAAAGCATGAGGAAGCTGGTATAGGCCTGTCCTTGCAATTTGAAACTAGTTTTGGGGACCATGGTAGTGGGGCACCCCTATCCAAGGACCAGGGCATTGGAGCACCCTAGTACTCAAAATTCTACATCAATTTACAATGGTGGCACTTAAAATATCTCATAATCTTGATCTTCTGATAGCAAATAAACCTCAGAAGACCATGGCATTTTGGTGGACCTACTAGACCAACATCATATTTTAGTCATATGTACATGGTCACATTCCCTATCCATTTTGTACCTATTATATATTTTGCTTTTCACTATTGATTAGTACAATTAGTCTAAGTTGCTAGTTCATGCATGTGCCTTCTTACCCTAGATTTGATATTCAATTTACATATTTTCATTTACATTTTCAACTTGACGAAATAGGAAATAGGACTCCAATCAAAATTCAACCCTCTTCCTAATAAAATTGAGGTTGGATTTATTGATTTCATCCTCCTTTTAATGTGGCGTATGTGAAATAGCTCATTTTCGTTGTTTACATAGCTAGACTTGTGAAACCCTATTCACATCCAATACAAATATTATAAAAATTGAGTCTTATAGAGGAATCAGTAAGTGATCTCATACTCCCAACTCCCACTAAATTTATCTTCATTTCTAGCCTTCCAAATATTTCATAAAATTTTAGTAGATAGAAAAGACCAAAACAAATTATGACCTCTGCTTAAATAAAAAACATGACCAGATATAATTTCATTCATACAATTTTTTTGGTTACTATTTTAGTTCTTAAGAAATGCACAAAATAAGATCCAAATTTCTTTAGCATATAAGAACTACAAAAAAAAGTTGAATAGAGTTAGGTTTCCTAAAAATAAAATAAATGTTAATATCATTAGTTTTTTATTTGTATGGAAATTTCTGCAAAGTAGCCACCTGAAGTAAGCTTTCTTAAGCTCCAAAGTGTTAGACCAAATCTAATTAAGAATATTCTACCAATATTTATGGTTATGCTTGACATTCCAATATTGGTTAATGTACTCAAAGATATAAGAATCATTAGAAATAGTTTTATTAACAATTTTAGTTTTAACATCAACAAGTTGAGTCCTTCCTCCCAATTGAACATACTATATTCATCAATATCATTGACACAACTAACAAGAAAAGGATTACCATTACAAGCTTTTTTTAAAAAGGTATATGTTCTCCAGTTAGTAGATGACAAAGAGAATTCAAAACTTAGTATTATCCCAATCTTTAAGATAGCCATCTTTCATAATGTGTTTTAACATTTTATACCTATTTTCCATTAATTTTTCGCAAAGCAACATTGTAAAAGACCAAGAGGTTTGCCCTTATGCTCAAGATTCCACCAAATTGACCTTTTTTAAAAAGGTTCCTTAGTACAGCCTTCTCCTTGACCAACTTCTAAGACTTCCACATGATTTTAAATACTACTAATCTTGTAGGGGCTATGGGATAATTATTAATTAGAAGATCACAGAAGGGAAAGTTTTTCCATTTTATGGCATGTCCTAGTATAGCCATTTCTATGTTGTTCCTAACTAGTACTTTTCAAGGTTCCCCTTCCTCTAGAGATTTAACAATACATTTGACAACTAGAGTAATCACATGCTTCCTTAGATCTTTAAGACCTAAATAACCTTGGATTTTCTCCTTAAAACATCAATCCTACTTGACTGAGTTCTTCTTTTTATTCCCTTTACCATTAGACCATAGGAAGCATCTGATCTTCTTTTGAATATCATTGATTTGATATTTGCTAAATAACCAAACAAATGAATAATAGAGGTTCTATGAGGATAGTATCTTCTAACACACTTGAATTCTACTAGCTAGTGAAAGATATTGCTTGTTTCATCTATCTAATTTTTTAATCAATTATAGTCTTCATCCACATCCACATATCTTTAAGATAGGGATTGATTGAAAAGGGAATCCCTTTATATATTATATTCTTCTGATCCCCCCATTGAAAATTATACTTTTGAAAGAAACTAAAGTGTTGTCTATCAACCCAAGAATAATAAATTTTGCACTGGAAACTTTAGCTCCTAAGGATTTGTAGAAGTCTAAAATTTTTCACCAATTTATCTATATTATTTTCCTCTAGGGCCACAATTTTTTTTGTATCACAAGCAAATTGGACGTTGATTAATTAATTTCTATTAGGAATATTTATACCTCTTGTTAGGACTGCAAATTTTTGCATCTCTATCCCAGGGAATTTTCAAATTTTGTTATATCCTTTTAGTCGTTGGGTCGGGTTTAATTTTGTGATTTTAATTCCGAAAGGGTTTCTTTATTTGGTAAAGTTTTATTTGTCATTTGGACCCTTTTGTGTATTTCCCCCTTATTCCTAGGGCCTTAATGGTCGCTTATACCCTTGCTTTAAGTTGCACATGCTAAATCCTTGTGTGCTTTTTTTAGTTCCTTCATCCGCGTAGGTTGCTTTCCAATCTTTTTGTCCAAATAGTGGGCTCGCATGTAGTGTCCACCGGCCTCATGAAATTTTATCCTTTGTTAGTCCTCCAAAATACAATTGGTGCAACTGTATGGTTTTGGTATTAGTAATAGGAATAAAGTCCCACACTCCTGCAGTTCACCTTTGAGTTTTCTTTTTAAGCGCACGAGCAAGCAAAGTCAAAATTTGTAGTTCCTCATGTTCCCGCATCATGGTTTGATGAGAAGAGATAAACTTAGTGGGCTCATGGGGTAATCTTAATGTTTAAGGCTTAGCAATAAAATTTCATCATGCATCCCTACGAGTGGGTTTTACGGAGGTCAAATAGTTTGGTGGACTTGTAGGAGGCATTAGAATTGGTAAGTGTTTATCCTGCACTCCCACCTGTGAAATGTCAAAAGGATTAGTAAGTACGTGAGTATGTGGTGAACCTAAAGTGACCTTTCAAAAGGTGGGTGTGGCTTCTAAATTCATTAGTGAAATTCCACATGGGTTTTTAGCTTTGGCCTAGCTATTTGATCTAATTGTGGGACAACTAAAAATGGTTGAAATTCAAACCTGAGCACGCTATTCACACATTCAATTTTTTTATTGCATTTATTGCTCAATGCACTGGTTTTTATGATCGCTTGCACCAAATTGGTTTACAATTGAAAACCTGATTGTTGAGTTGTGACAATGTGATATGGGAGTGCTTTGATGAGTAAAAATTGAATGTGTTTTATTGCTGAAGTGGACTAAAAATAGTAAGTGTTTTCAAACTTACCCAATTTGTCAGGTTGAATTGTTGTTTGAGTGAAAATTGTATATGCACGGTCAGCCCTAAGGTGTTTTTATTTAGAATTGTTGTAGTTTTCCCTAGTTTGTCTTGGTTTTCCTCTGAATTATCATATGTCAAAAAAGGGGGGTAGTTCTTTTAAGGGAAAGAAGCATCAGGTCGATGCGACTATACAAAACCTTCCTATTATCATGATTCAAGAGGATAAACTCGAGCAATTAGAAGGTCCTCAAGCAATTCAAGAAGTTTCCCAGTTAGTAGTAGGCCCAGTCCAAAAAAGGAAAAGAGCTAGCAAGAAAGTAGAAACCTCGGTATCGAACAAAGAAAAAAAGACAAAAGAGAAAAAACTTAGGGCTCCAAGAATGCAGAAGGAAGCTCAAGCTGTTAGGTCCTAGAGACAATTGAGAGGGGGGGGTGAATCAGTTGTCAAATAAATTCAAACCAAAAACAACTTAACCAACTTAATGCTTAATAGCAGTAAACCAGTGCCGGTACATAGTTTTAATAGTTAATTGCTATACTGGTAAAGATTAATGCATGAAACATAAACACAAAGTCATCCACAACACATGACACCAATATTTGTACGTGGAAACCCTGTAAGGGGAAAAACCACAGTGGGAAACCTTACCCACAATCAGATGATACTACTGCAGATAGTAAGTGTACATAAATGGGGTCTGCACATGCAGAAAGGCCAACAACCTAGAGCTCACTTCTCAATCACAAAATGAGATTCACACTAACTACAGTTGGATGGTTAAATCCAATAAGAATGTATTGCACAAAATAGCATCTTCATATGATGGATCCGATATCGGTGTAATGCTGATATGCTTTCACAAAAACCTAGCTTCACCTTCAAATGATGTATACGTGTATTGCACTGCTTAGTCTCGCATATACCTTCACACAATTCTTTTTTGCATTCCACACTTGATCTTACAAATAAAATCTTACATTTATACCATAACCTAAGACCAATTTTAGTAGGTCAGCTCTACAAGATATTACAATAAAAACATTTTACAAACAATATAATATCCGATGCAATAACTGATTGAACATGTTGGCTTAATGCATTTACAATAATAATTAATCATTTTCATAGCATGCTATGCTAATCTGGAAAAGATAACCTACCGGTGTAACCGTAGATAACCCTAGACCTATTTGTCGGTAAAAGCAAATATGCAAATATGAATATACCAATGATTAATTCATTAAGATAAGATGTCCACATGATGTCTTTGATATTACCAAGTGTCTTCCATATCATTTCAAGTGCCAGTGACCATTATATCCTACCGGTGAACCATATACCAGTAATTGTACAATAGTTACTTGCTTGCCGGTGAATGTTGTTGGATCTCCAAAGTGCTAGTGTTTTAGTAGGTGTTGACATCAATGACAAAACCATACCAAAATACTAACAATCTCCCCCTTTGGCATTGATGGCAACACAAGATGGAAAAACCATCAAAGTGCCAAAAAAGAAATGCCAAAAACCAACAATCTCCAAAAAGATCATAACCAGAATACAGAGAGTAATAGTCTCTCCCAAACAACAATCTCTCCCCCTAGGAGAAACATGTGTTATCCAAAGTTCCTCAAAAGATAATGTGTTTTTCCATAGATATCTCTCCCCCTTTGACATCAAATGCCAAAGTTATAATAAAACCAAGTTCATATATAAAATACCAATCAATTCAATATACCAACTACTCCCCTGAGAAGTAGCTTCCTCATCAAAGATTGGAGTAAAAGATTTGTCTGATAATTCTGCCGGTTGATGATGATCATCAATTGTCTAAGTCTCTATCTGTGGTGGTATGACTCCAAGCTGATCTTTGAGATATTCAAAAGTCTCCTTAGGCAAAGGTTTTGCAAAAATAGCTACAAGTTGTTCTTTAGTATTCACATAAACTAGTTTTATCTCCTTTTCTTCAACTTTTTCCCTTGGAAAATTCAGTTTGATAGAAACATGTTTTGTTTTAGAATGTAGTACTAGATTCTTAGATATATTGATTGCTGCAGTGTTATCACAACATATAGTAATAGGTTCCTTGCATTTTACCTTTATGTCTTTCAACATTTGCTTAAGCCATAGTACCTATGTACAGTTAGTTGCTGCTGCAACATATTCTGATTCTGCTATTGATAAAGATGTACAACTCTATTTTTTACTGAACCAAGAAACTAGTTTGTTTCCAAGAAAGAATGCTCTACCGGTGGTGCTTTTTCTATCATCCACATCTCCTACCCAATTTTGATCTGTGTATGCACATAATTCAAAGTTTTCATTTCTAGGATACCATAATCCAAGATTTATAGTGCCTTGTAAGTACCAAAAAATCTTTTTTACTGTCGATTCATGATTTTCTCTAGGATTACTTTGAAATCTTGAAACAATACATACTGCATTCATAATATTAGGTCTAGTTTGTGTCAAATACAGTAAACCTCCTATCATAGATTTGTATCTAGTTGGATTAATAGGTGTAGATTCATCCCTTTCAGATAATTTGTCATTTGTAGTCATAGGTGTGCTTACCAGTTTAGAGTTCTCCATCCCAAATTTCTTTAGCAACTCTTTCAAGTATTTGGATTGAGTCAAGAGTATACCTTTATTAGTCTGTAAAATCTACAATCCTAAAAAGAATTTTATTTCTCAAATCATAGACATTTCAAATTCTTGCTGCATTTTACTAGAAAATTCCTTACATAAACCATCTTCTCCTCCAAAGATTATATCATCAACAAATACTTCTATAATCAAGATGTCATCATTAGTTATTTTGTAATATAAATTGTTGTCTGCATTTCCTTTAGTAAAACCAATCTTTAAAAGACACTTATCTAATCTTGCATACCAGGCTCTTGGAGCTTGTTTTAATCCATACAGAGCTTTTCTTAACCTGCAAACCATATCATTGTCATCTGTCAAAGAAAATCCATCAGGTTGTTCAATGTATACTTCTTCTTCAAGATCTCCATTCAAAAATGCACATTTAATATCCATTTGATAAACTTTGTAGTTCTTGTGTGCTGCAAAAGCCAAGAATAATCTAACTACCTCAATTCTAGCTACCGGTGCAAAGGTTTCATTGTAATCAATTCCTTCTTTCTGAGAATATCCCTTACACACTAGTCTTGCTTTATTTCTGAAAACCTTACCATCTTCATTAAGTTTGTTTCTGAATACCTATTTGGTTCCAATTACATTTTTTTCTTTAGGTCGGGGAACTAATGTCCAAGTGTTATTTTTCTCAATTTGTTCTAATTCTTCTTCCATAGCTTTAATCCAAAATTTATCTTCACATGCCTCATTAATAGATGATGGTTCAATTTGAGAAATAAGACATACCTCTTCCTTTTCCAATCTTCCTCTTGTCATAACTCCTTTAAACTTGTTTCCAATTATTTGATCTTCAGAATGATTCAATCTTACATACCGGGGTGTCTTTGTTTGTTGTTGTTCTTCAATTATTGTGGAACCCTCAGATGGTACTAGGGTAACTGGATCTTCATTCTCTACCGATGGATTTAGTGTAAGTTCATTTTTCACAATTTCTGTTGCCGGTTCATAGTCTATTTACCTTGAAGTTCCTCTAAATTGTTCATCAATTTTTACATTTGTACTCTCAACAATTTTCTGCAATCTCTTGTTAAAACATCTATATGGCTTGCTCTTAGATGAATAACCAAGAAATATTCCTTCATCACTTCTAGGATCAAATTTGCCAATATACTCATCTCTTCTGATATAACATTTACTTCCAAAAATTCTGAAAATACTTAAGAGTATGAGTATTACCAAACCATAGTTCATGAGGGGTCTTACCAGTTTCACCTTTGATGTAAACTTTGTTGAATGTATAGATCATTGTGCTGACTGCTTCTCTCCAATACACATGTGGTAAATTTGTTTTTGATAACATACTTCTTGCTGCATCCAAGATAGTTCTATTTTTCCTTTCAACAACTCCATTCTGCTGTGGTGTCTGAGGTGCTAATAGTTGTCTTCTGATTCCATTTACTTCACAGAATGTATTAAAGTCCTTAGATGTGAATTCTCCTCCTTGATCTGATCTTAAGCATTTGATTTTCTTACCGGTTTCATTTTCAACCATTGCTTTGAATAGTTTGAACTTTCCAAGTGCTTCTGATTTTTCTCTGAGAAAAGTAACCCAACACATTCTATAATAGTCATCAATGATTAGCATGAAATATCTATCACCTTGTAAGCTTTTAGTTCTGGCTGGACCACATAAATCAGTGTGAATCAAATCAAGAGCATTATTGGATTTTTCTGGAATACTTTTGAAACTAGCTCTAACTTGTTTTCCAAATTGACATTCCTTACATATTGTATTCTGAGGTTTGACAATTTTGGGTAAATCTCTAACTGCCTTAGTAGTACTAATCTTTACCATGCAATCAAAGTTTACATGACAGAGTCTCTTATGCCATAACCAACTTTCATCTATATGTGCAATCAAGCATGTATTTTCACTGTTATTCAAATGAAAGATATTACCTCTAGTCTGATAACCAGTTACAATTTCCAAACCAGTTCTATTCATGATTTTGCATTTTCCATTTTTAAATTGTAACTGAAATCCTTTCTCAACTAATTAACCAACACTTAAAATATTATGCTTTAATCCTTCAACATAGTAAACATTGTCAATGTTATTCTTACCATCAAGAGATATTGTAACCTTTGATTGAACAAGCTTTGTCATCTCCAAATCTTACTAAACCTCCATTGTATTCCTGAAAGTTCAAGAATTTACCTTTGTCTCCTATCATATGATGTGAGCATCCTGAGTCAATGATCCATTTATCCTTTACTTCAACTTTAGCTGCTAGGGCTTGTTCTACTGGTTGAGCAGTAGGTGCCAGTTGATCTTCTATTATAGCAACAAAAACCCATCCATTGTCTGTCGAATCCTCATCAGAATCATCAGTCACACCTTCATCGACAATGTAACAAGATTTGTCTTTGTTCTTCTTAGATCTGTATCTCTGATATTTAGGATTAGGCTTGTATGTTCTTCTAGCTTCTTCTCTTAGTCTAGCATGTCTATCAGGGCATCCCGAAGCTATATGTCCAATCTTATTGTAGTTAAAACATTTAAAGGGTGCTTTACCTTCATACTTACTTCCAACTAGACCTTTAGGCATTTTCCTTGCAAATAGTGCTTCAAGTTCTTCAAGTTCTTCATTTTCTTTCCTGCTTTCTTCAAGTTCTCTTGTATAAAAGGCTTTCCAATCAGATTTTTCAAATGATGGAGCAGATGATGTTGATGCTTTAAAGGCTAAATCTATGTTAATAGTAGCAATAGGACCAAATTCTTCAATTTCAAAAGCTGAAAGTTTCCCAATCAATGTATCCCTAGTTACTGATGAATTGGGCATTGTTCTTAACTCATTTATAGCAGTAACCTTCATTTTATATGCTAGTGGAAATCCTCTTAAAACTTTTGAAACAATTTCATCCTCACTTAAGGTTCCTCCACAACATTTAATACCCAAAATAATTTCATTTACTCTTTCCATAAAAGCAGAAATCCTTTCATCTTCTTCCATTTTCAGATGTTCATACCTAACCCGGAAGCTTTCAAGTTTTGCAATTTTGACTATGGAATCTCCTTCATTCAGTGTTTCCAAATGATTCCAAATAGCTTTAGCAGTAGACCTATCTAATAATCCCATGATTTTTTGATCTGATAATGCACTCAAAAATGCTTCTCTTGCTTTGCAATCATTTTCCTCATCTTTAGCCAAGTTAGTTAGACTGGGCTGACCCGGTACAGCAGCAGTATAACCTTTCTTTGTAACTTCCTAGATGTCTTTACCAATGCAATTTAGATGTGTCTCCATTTTGATCTTCCATATGCCATAGTTGGTTCCATCAAGTTTAGGATTGTCCTTCCTGAAATAATTAGTAGACATTGGATCTCCTCAAGCTGTTAAACTTCTGCAAAAGAGGACTAGGCTCTGATACCAATTGTTAGGTCCCGGAGACAACTAAGAGGGGGGGGTGAATCAGTTGTCAAATAAATTCAAACCAAAAACAACTTAACCAACTTAATGCTTAATACTGCTAAACCAGTTAAGTATGTCGGTACACAGTTTTAATAGTTAATTGCTATACCGGTAAAGATTAATGCATGAAACATAAACACAAAGTCATCCACAACACATGACACCAATATTTGTACATGGAAACCCTGTAAGGGGAAAAACCACAGTGGGAAACCTTACCCACAATCAGATGATACTATTGTAGATAGTAAGTGTATATAAATGGGGTCTGCACATGCAGAAAGGCCAACAACCTAGAGCTCACTGCTCAACAAAATGAGAGTCACACTGACTACAGTTGGATGGTTAAATCTAATAAGAATGTACTACATAAAATAACATCTTCATATGCTAGATTCAGTACCGGTGTAATGCTGATATGCTTTCACAAAAACCTAGCTTCACCTTCAAATGATGTCTGCATGTATTGCACTACTTAATCTCACATTACCTTCACACAGTTCTTTTTCGCATTCCACAGTTGATCTTACAAATAAGATCTTACATTTATACCATAACCTAAGACCAATTTTAGTAGGTCGGCTCTAGAAGATATTACAATAAAAACATTTTACAAACAATATAATATCCGATGCAATAACTGATTGAACATGTCGGCTTAATGCATTTACAACAATAATTAATCATTTCCATAGTGTGCCATGCTGATCTGGAAATGATAAACCTATCGGTGTAACCCTAGATAACCCTGGACCTATTTGCCGGTAAAAGAAAATATCCAAATATTAATATACCAATGATTAGTTCATTAAGGTAAGATCTCCACACAATGTATTTGATATTACCAAGTGTCTTCCATATCATTTCAAGTGTCAGTGATTATTATATCCTATCGATGAACCATATACAAGTAACTGTGCAATAGTTACTTGCTTGCTGGTGAATGTTGTTGGATCTCCAAAGTGCTAGTGTTTTAGTAGGTGTTGACATCAATGACAAAACCATACCAAAAAACCAACACAAGAACCTTAGGTGAATTTGATAGAAAGGTGTGAGGTCCATGAGAAGAGACTTGAAGAACATACACAAGTGCTCCAAGCCACTATTGAAGAACATAGTGTGGCTACAACGAAGCGTGCTGATAGAGAAGAACCATCATTGTATCAAGGCTTGTTGGATGTGTTTCCTATGTCTAGCATGAGCATTAAGGATGATGATGATTTAATGGATGGTTGTATGTAATGTGGTAATGCTCACATTCCAAAAAGAGGTTGGAATTTATTCCATTTTTACAACAACATAGATGAACCAATTCCTAGCCTTGGAGACTTGATATGGCTAAATTAATTGTGCCAGCTATTTTTGTAGAGGTGGATCTAATTAAAGCCCTAGAAGAAATGTATGACCCTACCTCTAAAAAGCTAAGGATTGTTGAAGGTGCAGCCTTGGTTGATATAAGCCCTATCGAGATTGTTAATTGCTTTGGTCTAACTGGGCATGCAATTATGGACATTGATGTGGAAAAGTTTGAAAGTGAATATCAAAATAGAAGGCAACATTATAGGGAAAAGGAGGTCCAATTGTTTAGGAAGAGAGATTGGCATAGTGATGTGGCCCCAATTATTCCAATTGACAAAGAGCCTTTTGTTGTTGATTCATTTGAAAAGTATTCTATTAAAACATATTTTTCTCTATGTCAGATTTTGGGGGAAGACACAAAAGTAAGGATGCCAACATGAATGAATTTGATGGGGATAAAAATTTAGCATAGTAATGTGAATTTAGAATTCGATTACGCTGCATATATCTCTAGGAAGATCCATGAAGGGTTGATTGTAGTAGTAGGAAAGCCCATGGAGATAGAAATGAAGTATTCTTCTGTGTTGTCTCATTTGATTGTCTTTCAGTGCAAGTATGAGTGGATACCAAGTCTTCAACTCAAATTCTTTGATAAGAATGTTATTTCTTTCCTGGTGCAGAGATGGTGTCACATTTGGGATAGGATATGTGAGAGTCATGATTATGTGACATACCATTAGTATTTTAATAATGAAGATCATGTCATGGATAGGAGTAATAATGGACAAAATTCCAGCCAAAGTAATGGATTTTTTGAGACCAAAGAAAAATGGAATGGATGAGCAGGGGAGGTTTAATTTTTAGATGTTTTCTTCTTTTCAGATCATACAGTAATAAGGGTTTATGGATGTCCTCAGCCTCCTCATGAATTTCCCATTTATGTTTCTCATAGATTATCTTTGCTTGAATTTATGTGGCAAATGTTAAGGACTCAAAAGTTGCATTTGGAAGAATAGAGGAAGGGCTCTTTAATTCCCTAGTCCACAAGGTTATGTGAACTTTCCATAGAAAGGAAGGTTGTTGATAGATTGCAAAATTATATGGTGACAAGATCTGCATTGAGGTATGCTAAGAGAAGGAACTTTGAACCTAAGGGATTTATAGAGTGGCTTAGGAATAAAATCAAGAGAGGGCCATTCAATCATGACTTGGACCTGCATGAAGATGTGATAATAAATTGCCTCGCCACAGAACAAGTCCTCCAGAGGAGGAAAAATTGAGAAGTTCTTATAAAGTTGGAGAACGAGACAAGGACCAAGTTCTTTAATTTCCAAGGATTCTTCTCCAAGTAAATTAAACCAATGGTGAGTATGGAGAAAATGTTTGATAATTTTGAATCCATTTTCACTGGGACATACAACTTTGAGGATGACATGAGAGTATATTCCACAGTATGTTTCAAGGCAGCAATAGATACCACTAGAGAAACAAAAGGAAGCTATAGAAGGCTAGGTTGAAGGTGGATCCCATGATGAAGAAGTTGAGTAGGTCCTTACTTCACCTCTAAGGGATGTACAGATAGTGGAGGAACCTCAAAGTAGGAGTGCATTTGGCCAACCCATTCTAGTTGAAGAATGTGAAGATGAGAAAGAAATTGCTGCTCACATGTTTATTTTAGATGATAACTTTGTTAAAACATTTGAGTTTAAATCCTTGTGCTTGCAAGTGGTAGGACCACCTGAAGGTGTTTATGAGATCTAGTCTTATGAGGATATTAATTTAGATTATGTCACTCTAGAGGAGGCTAGACAAGTAGTTAAAGATAGTGGGATGCTACTCATACCAAGTTTGAATTTGGAGACCATGTTTTTATTGGATCAAATAAGACAACAACCAGATCCTATGTTCGTTGCAAAATTTGACAAATAAGGAGGTCATACTAGATATGGTTATTATCCTACCATCCAGATATTAGCACAGTGGGCAAAGGCCCCAAGTACAAATAAACCTCGAGTTTTCATTTTTTGTGGAGGAGAAAATAGGGGATGGTGCCATCATAAGGACATTGAGGGACACCTTAGTAGTAGAAGCAACAACTTTGTCAATGCAATTTGCCATGTTTGCCCTAGATGAAGTCAAGTTGCAGGAAAAAGAAAAAATGGTTTATTTGTAATAAAGGATAGAGATGCACCAAGATTATACTAAGATTAATATGGATCTAATGATCGACTCAAGAAGGAGTTGGAAAAGAAGACAATGACATTTCCTCTTATGATTACATAAGGAGAATCATCAAAGAGTTCTGAATAGGTGAAAGCCTTGGAATAAAAGGTAATTGATCTTCAACAACAAATACAGGTTAGAGATTAGCAAATTGTGACAATGGAATCAATGGCGAAGGACAAGGTGTTAACTATGATTAAGGGAACCTTGTCACATTTGCTGAAGACAATTCTAAATAAGATCAAGGATGTTTATAAGTATTTTTGTATTCTCTCTAAGGAATTTGTGTAGTGCTCTAATTTTTTGGCTAACTTAAAGGAGATTTTTGAAGGATGGAAAGCCTTGGGACCAAAGATTAAGGATTTGAGTATTGCAGTTCAGTATATGTCCATACCACCACAACCATTATGAGATTTCTATAGAGCATATGAATTATTGGTTAGTGAAATTTATTACTTAGAGGATAAGGATGACACAATCAAGGAGAGAATACAAAGCTTTAATGTTTTAAAGCATTGGACTATTCATCCCCTCCATAATCAAAATTCAGAATTAAAATCCTTTCATGAATGGAGCAAGGAATATGAAGAAATAATAAATGTTTCTATTTAGAAAGTGATGGAAAACAATTACATAAATAAGCCTATACATTTTTATTCTATAGACAAATTAATAGAAACTAAAACAACTTATTCCAAGTTTGTCACAGGTGTCAGGGTTGTTATTGATGATAAGTGTAAGGAAGTCCCTAACTAGGTGTTGGCATTTTGGCACTAAGTTGTCATTGATGTCAACTGGTGGAGATTGAGCATGGAGGATGGTTTCTTGGTTAATGATGAAGAGGCAAAATGTTAAGATGTGCAACCGGTATAGGATTCTACACCAGTCAGTAGAAGAATAACACTCTACTGGCAAAGGGTTTTACCACTATGTGTTTGCCGAATCGACTGTGTATTGGGAGGTTGTGCCTTGATCAGTGTGGTGTCATGTGAAACTGAGGTGGCAAGTAGGGTGTGGTTGGTGAGGCTTCATCCACAGGGTTGATGAAACAAATATTCGCCATTAATGAAGGAACCACAAATCAAGGGATTGCATCAGATTGAATGCGGCTCAAGGAAGAAGGAATGACAGAGGAAGATCAAGGGAGTAGTTGGCACCTGGATCAAAGCAAGAAGATCAGATTGAAAGATTACCTCAAGAAGAAATAATAGAGGCATTAATAGAAATTTGATAGATGTAGGTCTATATAATGGATCGTGTTTCCATTGTCTAAAAAACATGTATTAAATGGCGTAGAAATGATGGAGATGAACATATGGACATCAAGGTGATCAGATGTTGCAAGATCTGATTGGAATTGGTTTTCCTTGTAGATGGTGTGGAAACCCTAACCGTCAAAACTTTGAATTAATTCTTGGCAGTACATCATTTGATAAGAGAGGGGAACTATGGACAGAAGAAGATGATGCTATTGTGAAGATTGTGCAGAGGAGAGAAGTTAGTGTAAGCAAGGAGAAAACTTGAGAAGGGGTTCCGATCAAGTTACAATGTGAGTAAGAAGGTAAACTGGTGAGAGGATTCTACTGGTAATTTCATAGTCAGGCATTTGAGCCTATTTGGTAAGGTGTGGCAGAGCAGGCAGTATCCTAGTGTGACATAGTGCATTGAGAGACTGTGTGTCAAAGGGAGAGAAAGATAACAAGAGTTAATTGATTCAAGAGTTGCAGAATTCATTTGCAACAAGAAGCCTTAATTGTATTCAAATAATATTTTAATACTATAAGAAGTTTTTGATGGAAGTTGTAGATGAACTACCAGATGAATTATTCAAAAGACTGGAAGTAAGAAGACAAGCTGTTGTAGAGCTTGATAAGAAAATCAAAATTGAAAAGTTACTTGGCATTTACCCAGTAAACTCACCTAAGGAGATAGATAACTTAATTGCAAAAGCCAATCAGTCAGTATTCTCTACTGCACACTGTCATATTGCATTAATGGTTGGAAGAGTGAATGAAGTAATAGAGGAAACATAAAATGCATGGGACATATTTCTTATTGAGAAAGAAAAATAGGAAGAGTACAGGAACCCCAAACCATTAAAGGTATACCAGAAGGAAAAGGACAAAGGAAAAGGAAAGGTTGGTGGACCTCGGAGCATCAAAGTAAAAGACAACTTACTCCCACTGCCTCCAATTACATCATCGGTAACAACTACTGAAGATCAACCGACAGAGAAGAGTATGGACATAGAGGATAAAAATCCTAATCTTGAGGTACTATACATAGTTGATGTTGATACACAAAAGGTCAACATTATTATAGACAAAGATACTTGCAAGACAAACTTTTTGACAATAGACATAGATAAGAAAATGAGCAAGGTACAGGATGAAATCAATAAACTTGCTGACAATTTTGTTAACTCACCTGATACATTATCAATTTTTGAACAAAGGATAACAAGTTTTGAGACAGAACTACTGAAGTTGGAAAGAGAAAAGGAGAGAATAGTAAATAAGGCAAAGATTTTGAGACTAAGACTATGTCCAAGATTGGACTATCTAGCATCGTTACAGAAGGAAATATCTAAGGCACTAGTACAGGGACAAAGAACACTGGTAGAGCATATGCAACACCTCACCAGTATAGTTCAAAGAATAGAGACAGCAATAAAGGAAAACAAGAAGTTTATGGAAAGTATAAACTTGATTTTGGGAGATCTTTTTCAAATTGTAACCACCCAGTTACAAGGTTGAGACTACAACTCTACTGACATCTTGACAACCTTTGTCATTGATGCCAAAGGGGGAGTAGTAGTATGAGAAAATAACCGGTAGAAGACTTATCTACTCAGGGGGAGCTCTTATATTTTTGGTAACATATTTTCGGAAACATTTTTGGATTACAAGTTTTGGATACACTTTTGAATTTTCTCATGAGTGTTGCCATCAATGCAAAAGGGGGAGATTGGTGGCATATGCACACTACAATGAGACATTGCAGGTGATTGAAGGTTTTGTCATTGATGGCAACCTTACAATCCTATGGCATCGGCAAGGCATTACACCGACACTAGCAAGATCAGACTCTACACTGACACTCAGACCACCAGAACCGACAGAGAAAGGAAGCATATTGGCACATAGGCCAACAAGATTTTTGTTATATTATATTCTATTTATTATTGTAAAATCTTTGTAAGCTGACTTGGCAAGTTGTAAAATGACTTTTATATAAGAGAGATCATTATAGAACATTTGTAACTAAGTTAGAAGAATATATTTAGGCGAAATAAGGCAGACCTATTATGCGAATTATAGGTTAAGGGCTTATGTAAGAAGCAGAGTAGAAATTGATACTGGATCTGGCATTATAGATGCTATTCTGAAGTAGTACAAGATACTGGATTTTTATAATCCATTTTGTAAGTAAGTGAGACTTCCTATTTTGTATTTGAGCAGTGAGCTCTAAGTAGTTGGCCTTCCTGCATGTGCAGGCCCCTCTTGTAAGTAATATTCTCTTATTGTCTAGTAAGTGAATATTGTGGGTCACAAATCCCACCGAGGTTTTTCCCACATCAGGTTTCCTCGTTAAAACATTGTGTTATGGTGTGTTTTTCATGTGGTTGCTTTTAATTTTGTTTATCACATTATTTCTTGCATACTGGTACACTGTTATAATATGTTCTACATGTTTTAAGTTAAGAAATTCAATTCACCAGTTAGATACTGATTCACCCCCCCCTCTCAGTATCTGTGGGAATCCTAATAGCTCCTTGGGTTGGTGCCCAAAATCTTTGTAATTCAGTGTTTTACTTGTGAGGCTGGATTGAAGCAGTAGACTTCAACAACTTTTCTCACTAAGGTTTTTCCCATATTGGGTTTTCCTCATAGATATAGTGTTGTGAATTACTTGTGTGTGTATGGTCACTTTGGCTTTCTTTCTTGTATTACCATTTTGACTGTTTAAGTGATTAAGTGCATAATTGATATTCTCAAGCTAGATCAGAAAAGGAAAAACTTAGGAACCACTGATTCACCCCCCTCTCAGTGGTACTCTGTGTTTAACAATTGGTATCAGAGCTAAGTTCCTAGTTATCTCTAAACCTTGGGTAGATTCTAGACTTTGAGCACAATGGGAAGAAGTGAGTCTACTTCCTCAAAAGCCCCCATGTTTGATGGATCTAACTATGCCTTCTGGAGAAAAAGAATGGAGACATATATTTCATCTCTTGTCTTTTATGTATGGATGTCAGTCAAGAATGGGTATGTCATTCCTAATACTCCTCCCACTGATCCGGATGCAAAGGAGTACGAAAATAATGCAAAGGCTAAGCATGCCATCTTGAGTGGACTATCCGATAATGAATTTGTCAAAGTCATGCATTGTGTTTTTGCAAAGGAAATATGGCACAAGTTGCAGAGGTTGTTTAAGGAAGATGCAAAGGTCACAGAAGCCAAACTACAAACTCTAAGGAGGCAACTTGAAAGCATCAAAATGAAAGATGATGAAAAAATTGCAAATTACCTTCACAGATTTGATGAAACTGTGAATACTATTAGAGGACTTGGTCAAGAGATTGTAGATGAAATTATTGTCAAAAAGATACTTAGATCTCTCACTCCCAAATATGATACTAAAGTGTCAGCCACAGAAGAAGCCAAGGATCTGAAGGCTTTTACTATGGCTAAACTATTTGGTTCCCTGAAAGCCTATGAGATGAGAACAACTGGTGAGACTTCCTCAAGAAAAGAAGCTACTTTCAACACCACCAAAAAGGGGAAAGAAGTTGTTACTCATAAAGAATCTAGTGAAGACTCTGATGCTAAAGTAGAAAACTTTGTCAGGAAGCTCAAAAGGTGATCAGGCCGATACAAAGGAAAGATACCACTTAAGTGCTTCAACTGTGGAAAGGTAGGACACTTCGCTGCAAGTTGTCCTCACAAAGAAACTGGTGAAGATGAGTCAAGAGAGTTTAGAAGATCTACCAGAAAAGAGAGAGAAAGGAATGACTACCTGCAGGGAAGAAGAGACTACCAGAGCCAAAACAACTTATATACCATTGAGGATGACACAATAGATGTCGAGGATACATCAAAAGATGATGACCATGAAAACCACAAAAAAAGTAAATCTCTTCATGGCATTTGACAGACCAGCTATTGAAGATGAGTAAGAAGACGATGTTGAGGCTGAAGTAGATTTGGAGAGTGAACTTATCAGTGCACTTGAAGAATTAAGTAAAACAAGAAGAGAACTCAAGAGAGTTAAGCTTATTGCAGTAGATGAACAAGATCTCTTGAAGCAGTCTCTGGAAGAATCTGGTCAAATTATATCTGGCTTGAAGCTATATCTGGAAGAAACTAAGAGGATCAGTGAAGCTACAACCCTTGACTTGACAAAGAAAGAAAAGGAGAATCAAGAGCTGGAAGCAGAAATAATAAAGCTTAGAAAGGAGCTTGAAGAAAGCAAGGAAGAAATAAAAATAAGAAGCAAGTATGAAGGCAAAACTGAAGCTCTGGATAAGATGTTAAGAAAAAAAAATCAATCCAAAAACACAAGTGGCTTAGGCTTTGAAGTTGGTCAAGGATCAACCCACAAAGGTAAATATGACAAAGAAATAATGTTAACTTCTTCAATTGAAGGTGAAGAAAAGAAGAAATTCGTTGTAGGAAAGGAAACCAACAAAAAGACATACGCTGATGGTGTTGGAAATTGGCATCCAAACCGGTATACATAAATGAACTGGAGGTCATATTTCATGCACAAATTTGCAGATCCAAGGAGGAATGCCAAGATTGATCGAGAAGGATTCACCATACTCAACAACATGAATGGAAGAACCCCAAAGAGGCAGTTCCATTCAGGACCAAGATAGCATGATTGATATGTATCAAATTTTCATGGTTATTGTTACTGGTATAATAAATTTGGGCACCAAATAAATGACCGTAGGTAAAATAATAAACCTTTTATGAATTTTGAAAGTAGAAATTCATTTAATGCACCCCGAGATATGAATGTTGTTTGCTATTAGTGCAATGGATATGGACATAAGAGTTTTGATTGTAGCAAGAACCAATCAATATCCTACAATAGCATTAAGGATGCTTCCTTTATTGAAAACATAAAATGCTATACCTGTCAAGAATTTGGACACATAGTCAAATTATGTAGAAATAAGATCAAGCATGTGAAGGAAAATCCTGATCAAAGACCAATATCTGAACTTGAGCAGAATATAGGAGGTGACAAGAAGAAGGAAATCAAACCGGTCTGGGTTGAGAAAGAAAAGGAAAAGGCAGAATCAAGTCTCATAGTGCAGACTGCTTTGCATGCTCAAAGAAAAAATCTATGGGTGGTAGATAGTGGTTGCTCAAACCATATGACTAGTGACAAAAGAAAATTCATTAATCTTGAAGATTGGAATGGTGGGTCGGTAAGATTTGGAGACAATTCCTCCATCAAAATAAAGGGAAAAGGAACACTAAGAATTGATGGAAAACTGAAGGCACATGATGTATATTATGTGGAAGGCCTCAAACATAATCTGCTGAGTGTGAGTCAAATGTGCGACAAAGGTTACAAATTCACCTTTGACTCAACTGGTTGTCAGATAAAGAAAGACAGTACCGATAAAGTAGTGGCAGAAGGAAAGAGAACCGATGGAAATTTTTATAATCTGAAGGAATGCTAAGTCCCAATGTATGTTAGGACAAGTAGATGAAAGTTGGGTGTGGCACAAAATATTAGGCCACATAAATTTTGATAACTTAGTTGTAGTGAGACAAAAGGGGTATGTGAGGAATATTCCACCCATCATCATACCAGTAAACACTTTTTGTGATGAATGTGTAAAAGGAAAGAAAACATGGGTAAGTTTCAGGACAAAAGAGCATAACACCTCAAAGCCACTTGAAATTGTGCATACATATCTGTGTGGTCCAACTATAACAAGAGAACTTGTCCATGAAAGATACTTTATGCTCTTCATTGATGACTACTGAAGGATGACATGGGTCACCTTTTTGCAAGATAAATCACAAGCATTTGAAAGATTCAAGATCTTTCAAAAGATGGTGGAAAAGGAAAGTGGGTACAAATTAAAAATGTCTAAGATCAAATGGGGGTGGAGAGTTCACATCAAATGAATTTGAAAATTATTGTAAAAAACATGGGATTAGAAGTCAATACTCTACTCCTAGAACACCTCAACAAAATGGTGTGGTAGAAAGGAAGAACAGGACAGCCAAGGAGATGGCCAAAACTATGTTGAATGAGGCCAGCCTATTGGATACCTATTGGAAAGAAGTTGTTCATACTGTTGCATACATCTTGAACCGAGTTCAGTTAAGAACAAACAACAAGATGACACCTTATGAATTATGGTATGACTAGAAGCCATCAGTCAAATATTTCAAAGTTTTTGGAAGCAAATGCTTCATTAAGAAAGATATGGATGGTTTGGGAAGCTTTTACTCTAGAAGTAATGAAGGGATCTTCCTTGGTTACTCGTCAAACAACAAGACCTACAAATGCTACAATAAAAGACTAAGAAGAATTGTTGCAAGTGTGCATGTAAGAGTTGATGAGGATATACACAAAGGATGTCAACCACACATTAACCAGTATGATGACTCTGGTGATGAAAATATTGAAGCTTAGTCTGGCATTGAACCATACACAACACCTCATAAGGTTCCCAACTAGTATGTACAGTTGAATCATCCGGAAGAGCAAATTCTGGGAAATAAGAGTGATGGTGTGCAAACTAGAAGAAGACTTGCTCGAAATGATGAAAAAGTCAACCTATGCCTGATGACTGAAGTTGAACCCAAAACTTTCATTGAGGCTAGCAAGAGACAAGAATGGATGGATGCCATGGAAGAAGAAATGCACTAGATTGATAAGAACAAGACTTGGGAATTAGTCCCTAGACAGGAAGACAAGAACATAATTGGCACAAAATGGGTCTACCAGAACAAAATGAATGAAGAAGGTAAGGTTGTGAGGCATAAAGCTAGACTGGTGTGCAAAGGATACTCTTAGGTAGAAGGGATTGACTTTTAAGAAACATTTGCACCGGTGGCTAGATTAGAAGTAATTAGGATGTTTATAGCTTACTCTACCTACAATGGCTACAAAGTGTACCAAATGGATGTAATTTTCTAAATGGAAATTTAGAAGAAGAAGTGCATGATGATGAAACATTTGTATGCCGGTTAAAGAAAGCTTCGTATGGTTTAAGGAAAGCTCCCAGAGCATGGTACTCAAGATTGGATCTGTATCTAAAGGAGAGAGGATTCAAAAAGGGAAGTGTTGACAACAACTTGTACATAAGGAAAGATGGGAATCACATGATTATTATGGTTGTGTATGTAGATGACATCATCTTTGGTGGCAACAAGGATAATCTCTGCAAAGAATTTGCTGATCAGATGTAGTCAGAATTTGAGATGTCAATGCTTGGTGAATTGACTTACTTCCTTGGCTTCCAGATACTACAGAAAGATAAAAGAATCTTTATCTCACAAGTCAAGTTTGCAAAAGAGATGCTGAAGAAATTCCAACTGGAAGATTGCAAACCAGTAAGTACTCCCATGGTGACTAGCAGTAAATTGAGTAAGAATGATGAGTCACTGGTAGTGGATTAGACTTTGTACAAATCCATGATAGGTAGTCTACTCCATCTAACTACTTCAAGACTAGATATTTTTCAGGCAGTATGCATGGTGGCCAAATTTTGAGCTGCACCAAAGCAGTCACACATGAATGTTGTTAGCATAATTTTTAGGTATCTACAAGGAATGCTCAAATATGGTTTGTGGTATCCTAAATAAGGAAATTTTATTTTGGAAGCAGACACTGATGCCGACTGGGCAAGATGCATTGATGATAGAAAAAGTACAAGCAGTGGTGCGTTCTTTTTGGGCGACCAGTTGGTCTCATAGAATAACAAGAAGTAGGTCTCAGTATCCCTATCTACAACTAAAGTTGAATACATTGTTGCTACTACATGTTTCTCTTGGGTGCTTTGGATGAAGCAGACTCTCAAAGATATCCAAGTGGACATCACTGATCCCATTCTCATCTGGTGTGACAATTCAAGTGCAATCAACATAGCAAATAATCTGGTCATATATTCCAGAACAAAACACATTGCAATTAAATACCACTTCCTCAGAGAAGGTTGAAGGACAAGAAGTAAGAATGTACTATGTTCCTATTGGTGAACAAGTAGCAGACATTTTCACCAAACCACTACCGGTAAAAATGTTTGGGTACCTCCGACACAAGTTGGGAGTTGTATCATATGCCTAGGAAGGTTTATGTGGCTCAGGGGGAGCATAGTACGGATCAAAGGGGGAGTGTGCAAGTACCCTTTGTCCTTATGTCAAAGGGGGAGAAATTACCAGTATGGAGTGGACTGTGAGAGGTTGACATCAATGCCAAAGGGGAAGATTGTTGGCATTTTGGCACTAAGTTGTCATTTATGTCAACCGGTGGAGATTGAGCATGGAGGATGCTTGCTTGGTTAATGATGAAGAGGCAAAATGTTAAGATATGCAACCGGTATAGGATGCTACACTAGTCAATAGGAGAAGAACACTCTACAGGCAAAGGGTTTTACTAGTATGTGTTTGCCAGACCGAATGCATATTGGGAGGACGTTTCTTGATCGGTGTGATGTCATGTTAAGCTGAGGTGGCAAGTAGGGTGTGGTTGGTGAAGCTTCATCCACAGGGTTGATGAAATAGATATTCACCATTAATGAAGGAACCACAAATCAAGGGATTTCATCAGACTGAATGCTGCTTGAGGAAGAAGGAATGACAAAGGAAGATCAGAGGAGTAGTTGGCACCTGGATCAAAGCAAGAAGATCGGATTGAAAGAATACCTCGAGAAGGAAAAATAGAGGCATTAATAGTAGTTTGACAGATGTAGATCTATATAATGGATTGTGTTTCCCTTGTCTAAAAAATGTGTATTAAAGGTGCGAAAATGATGGAGATGAACAAATGGACATCAAGGTGATTAGATCTTGCAGGATCTGATTGGATCTGGTTTGCCTCGTAGATGGTGAGGAAACCCTAACCGTCAAAACTTTGAATTACTTCTTGGCAGGAAATCATCTGATAAGAGAGGGGAACTATGGACAGAAGAAGATGATGCTATTGTGAATATTATGCAGAGGAGATAAGTTAGTGTAAGCAAGGAGAAAACTTGAGAAGGGGTTTCGATCAAGTTACAGTGTGAGTAGGCAGGCAAACCAGTGAGAGGATTCTATTGGTAGTTTCATAGTCAGGTAGTTGAGCCTAACCGGTAAGGTGTGGTAGAGGAGGAAGCATCCTAGTGTGACATAGTGCATTGAGAGACTGTGTGTGAAAGGGAGAGAAAGATAATGAGAGTTAATTGATTCAAGAGTTGTAGAATTCATTTGCAACAAGAAGCCTTAATTGTATTCAAATAGTATTTCAATATACATTGCCAATTTGAATCTTGGTATAGGGGTTGGTGCTCCTTGGGTTGGTGCCCTAAAAGTGTAGGGTTGGTGCTCCTTGGG